>NC_056748.1:667190758-667438258 GCF_019279795.1 Protopterus annectens | reverse complement strand
GTAAGTTGAGACAGGAGTTGTTGCTGAATACATTTCTCTAGGATTGTAGCCATGGGTGGGAGGATAGCAATGTGGTGGCAGTTAGAGATATCTCTAGATGGGCCACCCTTGTGAAGGGGGATGATGTGAGAAATTTTCCAGAGGTATGGCACATATTGTTCGGAGATAGAATGATTGATTAGTACAGAGATTGGATAAGCGATGGAGCTGCTATTTTTAGCAATTTACTTGGTAGTTGTTGGTGGCAAGGCAGCAGGGTTTTAGCTTGTATAGGAGGTTTTTAATGTAAGATGTTGGAATAGGTTTAAATGAGAATGATTTTGTAGTACTCGCAGGGCAGGGGACAGAGTGGTTGATGTTGGTGGCTATGTAGGAGGTAGGTGATAGAGTTAATAAAGTTTGAGTTGAACTGTGAGGCTAAGGTTTCGGAGCTATTGGACATGGAAGGAGTGGTGGTGGAGGTTTTTCCAGGGTTGAGGAGGTAGACAATTGTTTGCCAAATGTTTTGTGGATTATGTACGTACTTTTGTTGAGAGGTTTTGAAGTACTTTTTTTTTTTTTTTTTTTTAATCATTGTTGATTTTTCTCTTAGTTTGGTTTTTTAGTTAAGTGGCAAGATCAGATTGGCTTTTAATGGATAGGAAAGGGCTCTTGCTTTATCCCTTTGTTTAATTAGTAGCTTAGTATCATGAGCAAGCCATGGCAACCGTTTTGATCTGGTGCAAATTTTTCTGGTGGGGGAAAGACTATTTTGGACGTCCAGAAATTTGTTGTTAACGAATTCTCATGTAAGGTCCAGTTGTTGGTTATTTAATGGAGACCAGTCATAACGTTGTAGTAATAAATTAAATAGGTCAGAGGAGAAGTGTTTCTTACTATGGATGTATTTGAAGGGACTGTAGGATTTAGTATTCTTTTTCTAAAACTTAATTTGAACATATTCGGTATGATGTCAGACCCTCAAGCAGTTGTGCTGAAGCTGCCATATGAATTGTACATCTACAGCACATTTTTACAGTTTTGCAGGGGGGCAAGCCCCCTGCACCTCCATGTGGGGGGCTGTGCCCCCACACCGCCTGCAAATTATATATTCCAATTCAGAGAGAGATTGCACTACAGTGACAAAAATGGTAAATTTCCTGAGCCCCACTGTAGTGCAATCTCCAGTCAGAAAGTCAATCTCATATTAGCAAATGTACACTACCATTCACTAATGTGAATTTTAACATTCACAGAACAGCATTATGGAAACTGGAAAACACACATTCGACCATTCCAGTTTCGCATAAATGCCATTCCACATTTTGATAGTAAACCATAATTTATACGTCACCTTCCCTCCAACCTCATTTCAACTAAACATAAAGCTGTGTCAGTGAAGCTAATTCACAGTAATTCAAGATCAAATGAGTCACACACATTTTGTATTGATAGGCCAGGTGATGGTGCAATGGATTTGGAGGAAGAGCTACCATGAGAACTTTAAGCTGAGTTAATCTGATGCCATGACCTACCTGAAGATCCTGCTGTCACTGATCTGACATTGCTGTGTGACCATGATCATGACCTGAAATGTGAGGTTCTGCTAGGTGTAGATAAATGTTAAGATGGCATTTTGGACTGTATTGTGATTGTTCACTTGGACTACTGACATTGCTGTCTTGAGAAGCAACAGTAGTATCATGTGATCTCTGTCCTTTGCAAGACTGACTCCAGCTTGAGACTATGTCCTAACTAGAGTAGAAATGGAGGTGGCCACTGATGCTTGGTGTGCCACCATGCAATGTATCAATGTAGTCATGGCATTATCCCTGCTCTCTGACATTCCCAAGTGGTGCTAGAAATAATCACATGTACCCTGCAGGATTCTGACCATTTCCATCTGATTCTCTGTGGCAGTGCTCTGAGCCCTAATAATATTATGGTACATTTCTTGTTGGGCAGCAAATGATTTAGATGTTTCCTGGGGTTGCTTTAAGAAATTTCTGTGGCTGGCTTCCCTTTGTAAAGGTGTGACTCTGGACACTGTGGCTTCTGAATGTTTACCATCATTCTCAAAGTGTTGTTCTGGGTTTGGAGACACTTGTGTATAGGTACAGGGGTGTTTCTCCAGTACAACTGTAAATGCCATGTCAAGCTGTGCATGACTGAGTTGCACTGTCAATTTCAGCAGTTACTAATGTGTGGTGAGAGAACTTGGCATTAAACTTAGGGAACTGCCTGACACTTCCCTCAGAGTGTTTTATAAACATAACTTAGCAGCAGCAGCAATACTCATTCTGCTGCTGATAACATCAAAATTTATTGATATAGTCAGTCAAACTGTTTGTTTCTGATACTGCCTCTGTAAAAAAATTATTTATTTATTTATTTTACATTTGTTGACCGGGAAAATCCGACTGGATACATGTCCATTTTCAGCGGAGGCCCGGGGAGAAAAGCTCCACATTTAACAGTTGGTACATTGTTACATAGATAAAACTGATATTAAATTAAACAAACAATAATAGAATTTTAAAAGGAAAAGCCAGTGATACAAGCATTGATAGTTACATTCATAAGTACATGATAAAACAAGGGTAATTGGACACTGAACAGATAAGTGCAGAAAACACTTAGTAATGTTTAAAAGATATTATCAGTCAAGATGGTTCAGAGGGAAGAGAAATACAAGGGGGAAAAAGAGGAAAAGAAAGAAGCTGACATGGTGAATTCCATGGGAATTCCTTTAAGAGTAGAGAGGTGAGAGATGTAAGTTGACTCAAGGCAATTAGTCAGGGTGTGAGCATTGGCATAACCAGTGGGACTTAAAATATTGGAATAGACTTTTTTTAAAATATGATAGAGAGGTATTGGTGGTAATACTGGTGGGAAGGGAGTTCCATATATTGGCAGTAGTGTTAGCAAATAGAGCATTATTACAAAACATTAACGAAAATAATGCAGCAGCACGCAGTACAGTATACCTACAAGGGATGAGGGGGACACTTGCAATGTACACTTTCATTCGCATTATGTGCTGATGTACAAGGCTCACCTAATTATAATAAGTTGTGATGTGTCTGATGATGTCGTTCCTTGTCAGCATTCAAGTCTCTCTCTATATAACTGTGCGTTACTAATTTTAAATCAACCTTCATGAGCAGGTAAGTGTTGCTGCCACTGCAGACACTGGCTAGACGGTACAATGTCCACACCACTTCTAAATTATTCCTGTTGCACCATCTGTATCACAGTCATCACCATGTATGGAAAGAAGCGACTCATCATCTGACGTTAACTGAATAAGATTCGGAGTCCCCCCTTCTTCCCCCTCACATAGTGGAACAGGAAATTACATTCTGACAGGCCTAGATTCTAGCATGTTCTATCATATCATTTGCCCTTTTAGAGCACTGTACCCATGCTTGGTTTCTGCCTCCAACTGCATGGATTTCAACAACTACTTGACTCTAAGCCTTGTTCCTCTCAGCTGTCTGGGTCACCCTTTACCAGAAAGATGTTTCTGATATGTCTTAAGTGCTGCCATGACACAATTTTCCTCATGGCTTAAGTTATCCTTTGTGTTTTGACCCCTTATTCTCCATTAGTGTCTTTCGGCTTTTCACGGTTAGGGGTCGCCACAGCGGAACTCTGGTCCACTAATGATTGGTAGTTGATTTTTACATGCCGAGTTACCAGCTCTGATGCACAACCTTCAACAAAGGTACGCCCATTCACGCATGTCTCCACGCAGAAGACGCTCTAGCTGTGAATTGAACCGGACAGCGTCTTACTGTGAGGCAACAACGCTACCGCAGCACCACCACCACGGATACTACATGTAAAAGTACTGCAGTCAGAAAGTGTCCCAATAATGTTGGGATGTAATCATCTCAAGTACAAGTTACTTCCGAGCTACTCCTGCTACCCACACAGTAGCAGTTACTTAACACAAACAAATATGGATACCTAATAGAAATCACAATATATCCTTGCCAATGTAATCTGTTAACTATTATCCATTCCATCACTTTATTCAACAAAAATCATCCTTGCCCTATCAGTTGCCATTGCCATGTACTGCTAATCTTGCGTTTTTCCTCACTGTCACTACTAAAACATCAGATTCACCACACATGACTGTTTATGCCCTTTGCAAAGAAAAATCTCTGCAGCAAACTTCTGCATTTGTTCCCATGCATGCACAATCAGTAAAGTACACTTCTGTAATAATCATTCTCTGTAATCACTAAACAATTTCACTGCTCATGTCATGGAATGCAACTTCAAAATACAGAAACTGACTACCTAGTCAGTGCTATCATAACGTGCACAGCATACAGTCAGTGCTATCATAACCGTACACAACATACAGTCAGTGCTATCATAACGTGCACAGCATAGAGTCAATGCTATCATAACGTGCACAGCATACAGTCAGTGCTATCATAATGTACACAGCATACAGCTAAGTTCATTGCAAGTGAGCCTTACAGCAACATTGAAATAGTTTTTAAGTGTATCTTATAAAATAATTTTATTTTTGTTTTCCTTACTTTAGTATATCTGTGATATCCCAATACATTTGCTGCCCATCTTGGCTATTCGTGAATTAATAGGTTCATAGGTGTGTACTAGGCTAATGGCCCTGGAGCCTTTACAAGCCTAGCCCATAGAAGTGCCCTGGCATCATGCTGCCTGACATTAGTTCCCAGTGCCTCTATCAAGTAGAGCCACTGGAGTGATCCCCGGGGTGAACTTTCTATTACCCATCCATTTGCCAAGATGTTTCTTGAAGAGGGTCAGCGAAGTGCTCTGCTCGACATGTATGGGAAGTCTATTCCAGAGAATGGGTAGTCTCTGGGTGAGGAACCTGTCCCTCCAGCATGTTCCATTGATTGTGGTAATGAGGTTGAGGTCTCTGGAGCGTGTGGTGTGGAGGGATTGGGATTTCTTTAGATATAGCATTTCTAAACAGAGGTTGGTCAGACATGGCTTTGTAAGTCAAGCAGAGATCACCTCTAAGTAGACAGAATAGGTTCATAGGTAAGTACTAGGCTATCTGCCCAAGGGCATCTATAAGCCTAGCCAGAATGTGTTGGCTTTCGCTGCCCCCTTAGATTAGTTTCCTGTGCCTCGGTCCAGCAGAGCCATTAGTTCCCTGTGCCTCTGTCCAGCAGAGCCACTGCAGTGATCACCGGGGTAAATTTTCTGTTTCCCATCCACTCGTCAAGGTTTCTCTTGAAGAGTGTTAGTGAGGGGCTCTGCCTAATGTAGATTGGAATCCTGTTTCAAAGTATGGGGGAGTCTCTGGGACAGGAATCTATTCCTCCAGCATGTCCTATTTATCATTGTGGTGAGGTTTAGATCCCTAGAGCATGTGGCTCTTGGGGATTTGATTTTTTTTAGGTGGAGCATGTCCATCAATTCTGGGTTGGACATGGCCTTGTATGTCAGGCAGAGATCACCTCGGAGTAAGCGGTATGCAACAGAGTACAGCTGGAGTTTCTTCAGTCGAGCTGCATAGGGCATATGTTTGAGTCCAGTAATCCTCTTGGTGAGGTACTTCTGTGATCTTTCCAGCTGTTGCAGGTTTCTTGTAAGGTACATCCCAAATGGGGCATTGTACTCTATGATGGGTCTAATGAGTGATGAGTAGAGGGGCACAATAACCCCTTTTGTTCTAGATGCGAACCCTTTTGTGATTAGGTGGGCCACATAGAAGGATTTTCTAACCACCTTGGCAATATGATTATCAAAGGAGAGATTACTATCTACTTGGGTCCACAGATCCCTTATTACATTTTCTGTATTTAGGGGACTACCACATATGTGGTAGTTCACGGGTACTTCGTTTTTTCCAAAGGGGATGACTATGCACTTTTTGGCATTTAGCTTGAGGCCATGATTTTGACACCAGGTATCCGTCTCAGTGAGACCATTCTGGAGGATATCTGTATCAGTTGGAGAGTCAATTATGGCCCCCAGTTTGCAGTCGTATGTGAACTTGGTCAGCCATACTCCTCCTGTGCTTGCCTGTACCTCTGAGAAGTATATACCGAACAGGAGGGGTCCCAGGACTGAGCCCTGGGGGACACCACTTATAACTGGTTTAGAGTTGGACCTAGAGCCTGCAACTCTCACCATGTGGGTTCTATCCATGAGCCAACTGGCAACCCATCTCGTGACGTAGGGGTTTATGTTCAGGCTGGTGAGCTGGTCTATAATACCAGAATGGGGAATGGTGTTGAAAGCCTTTGCAAGGTCTTGGTAGGCTGTGTGGACCTCCTTTCCCTCATCTAAAGCCTTGGTAGCTGTCTCAAAGAAGTCCACCAGGTTTAGGAGGCATGATCTGCCCTTAACAAAGCCAAACTGGGTAGAGCCCAATGTTTGAAGGTTCCCAATGTCTCTGTTAATGAATTCCATGATGATGCGTTCCATAGCCTTGCAGACCAGGCTAGTCAGGCTTATAGGGCAATAGTTTGCGGGGTCCGTTGTGGCTCCACCTTTGTGGAGCTGGATAATGGTTGCTGTGCACCACTCTTTTTGTACATAGCCTGTAGAGAGGCCGAGTTTTAACTGTGTGTTTAGGGGAGGGTTTAGTTCATTTTGGAGCTCATGTAAGACACAGCCTGAGACACCGCCTGGTCCCATTGAAGCTGTATTTTTGGCTTTGGATAGGACTGTTTTAACCTGTGTATCAGTGATTGCCAGGGCACTACATTCTTCTGGTATGGTTATGGGCCCTTTAGGGGGTGAGGGGGGGGTGAAATTTTCACTAAACCTGACTGCCAAAATGTTGGCAATATCAGTCGGTTCAGTGTATTTTGTGCCATTCTGCACTAACTCAGAACAGATCTGAGAGTTTCCACTTAGGTTCTTGACATAGCTAAAGAACGCTTTGTGGTCATCTTTGGAGTCCTTGGCAATTTTTCTTTTGAAGCTAGCCTTGGATGATTTTATGAGGGATCGTAGTTTCTTGCTGATACTAATCAGGGAGGTCTTTCCTTGATGGGATTTTACTCTTTTCTGCACTAGTTTCCTCCTCCTATTGTATAGCTTGTTTATGGCAGGGGTCCACCAGACTGGTTTCCTTTTCTTAAATGACTGAGTCTTGGTTTTGCTTGGGATAGCATGATCCATGCATTCTTGCAGGTGCTCAGAGTGCCTTTGTAAGGGATTCAGCAGCTTGGACAGTGTTGTCCTTTAGCATGGGGGCTGTGAACCTTTCCACCTCGGTCTTAAGTAACGTGAAGTTTGCTTTTGAAAAGTTTTTCACAGAGAATTCCTTGACTGGAGGTGGGGGTGGAATGTGGATATACAGAGTGATTAGTCTATGGTCTGATCTAACCAGCGAGGATTTGACCTCCGGTGTAGAACACCAGTCGCCCATGTTGGTGATGATCAGGTCCAATATGTTGTCACCTTTTGTGGGGGTGTTGACCAGTTGATCCAGGGCATTCTAGTTTATAAATTCTAGGAAACGTTGGGCAAGGGAGTTAGTACTTGAACAGTTCTCCCAGTTAATGTTTGGGTAATTGAAATCACCCAATATTAGGGCATTTGGTAGGACCTTCATATTTTCCAGTGTCTCCAGAAATGCGGAATGGGGGTCCTGGGTCATGGTGGGTGATCTGTAGCAAGCTACAATTTGAATTGCAGGTTTGCCCATTGTTAGTTGCACATGGATGATCTCTGAGGCATTGTGCTGTGCCACTAACCTGAAGGTGTGGGTATTCTTGATGAATAGGGATACACCCCCACCTTTTGTGTTTCGGTCCAGGTTCTGTGGCCGAAAAGTATGGTATGAGTTATAGCCTGGTAGTGCTGGGGTGCTCTCAGGAGCCTTAAACCAGGTTTCTGTTACTGCACAGATATCGATGTTCTCCATACTGAGGAGTGCCTCGAGTGCATGCATTTTGAGGTGTAGACTTCTGGTGTTGAGTAGCATAACCCTCAGTTTTTGGTTACTTGTGCTATTTATGGTGGTTGGTTTGTCTTTTGAGCCTTGCCTAAAAATGTCACTATGGGGGCAGCAAAAGCCTTGGCCAGTATTCGAAAGCCTAAGGGTGACAGGTGCAAGCCATCTCTTGTGAAGCAACGTGGCTCATCGAGCATGTCATCCCAGGTGGACAGATACTGTATCCCCTTTAAATGACACCAGAAACTTACCTAGTTGTTGACATTGATCATTTTTTCTTTATACTGTGGCATCATTCTTGGTGAGGGCAGTATGCTACTCAGGGTCAGGGTCATACCGGCCTGGGCTATGTGATTAGAGAGCTCTTCCATGTCTCTTTTCATGTAGTCCAGGGAGGTACATCTAAGGTCATTCACAGCAACATGGACAATGACAGAGTCATATTTGTACTTGTTCTGGAGTGACCCGAGTGCTTGTGTTATGTGGCGGATCCTGGCACCCGACAGGCAGCTAACTGTAACTTTCTCCTTGAGAACCATTATTAACTGGAGTTAATAGCTGGAGTTTTTTGAGTCTGTCCATGTAGGACATGTGTTTAATGCCTATGATCCTCTTTGTGAAGTACTTCTGTGGCCTCTCCAGCTATTGCAGGTGTCTAGTGAAATACATGCCAAATGGGGCATTATACTCTATGATTGGTCTAATGAGGGAAGAGCATTGAGAGAAATGATGACCTCTTTCTTCCTGATGCAAAACCCTTGATAATGAGATGTTCCACACAGCAGGGCTTTCTGACCACAGTGGCAATGTGGTAGTTGAAGGAGAGGTTGCTGTCAACCTGTGTCCCCAGATCTTTTATAATGCCCTCAGTGTTCAGTGGGCTCCCATCAATGTGGTAATTAGTGGGAACTGAGTTTTTGCCAAAGGGGATGACGATGCATTTTCTGGCATTATGGTTTCGACACCTGTCACTGGTCTCAGTGAGGCCTTTCTGTAGGATGTCTGCATCGCTTGGGAGTTAATAATGGTTCCCAGCTTGCAGTCGTCTGCAAACTTGGTCAGCCAGAGTCCCTTTGTGTTGGCCTGGAATTCTGAGAAGTAGATGCCGAACATGACAGTGCTCAGGAACAATCCCTGTAGGACTCCACTCGTGACTGGTTGGCAGTCAGACGTGGAGTCCGCTTTCACACTGTGTTCTGTGAGCCAGTTTTCAACCCATCTAGTGATATAGGGATCGATGCCTAGTTTGGTGAGTTTATCAATAATTCCCGAGTAAAGAATGGTGTCAAAGGCCTTGGCCAGATCGAGGTAGGCTGCCTTACCTTCATCCACAGCCCTGGTAACTAACTCAAAGTCAACCAGGTTGAGCAGGCATGATCTCCCTTTCACAAAGCTAAATTGCATGGGGTCTAGAGTTTGGAGATTTCCTATATCTTTGTTAATCAGGTTCATGATGATGTGCTCCATAGCTTTAATCTGATGAGTTTGATATGTAATGGGGTGATAATTCCCAGGATCTGCAGTCGCTCCCCCTTTATGGAAAGAGATGACTGTAGCAGTGCACCATTTGGTAGTGACAAAGTCTGAGGTGAGGCTGTGACTGAATAGAGCACACAGATGTGGTGCCAGTTCGCTTTGTAGTTCATGTAGAACACTGCCAGAGATATCATCAGGTCCCATTGAAGCTATATTCTTGGCCTTGGACAATGCAGCTTTAACCTGTGCTGCAGTAATGCTGGTGCCTGGCATTTTTCTTGTATTGTGATTGGTCCTTTGGGGGGGAGAGAGGGGTAAAATTGGCACTGAATCTGTCAGCCAGTATGTTTGCAATATCTGTTGGCTGGGTATAGGAGGTACTGTTGTGCAGTATCCCAGAGCAAATCTGGGTATTGCCATGGAGTTTCTTGATATAGCTATAGAAGGCATTGTGGTTGTTTTTAGTGTCTGCCACAATTCTGCCTTCATAGCTGGCTTTAGAGGATTTGCTGAGGGATCTCAACTTTTTGTTGAGGCAGATAAGGGAGTTTTTCCAGTCTTGGGAATTCACCTTTTTCTGCAACAGTTTCTTCTTTCTGTTACAGAGTTTATTAATGGCAGGGGACCACCAGATGGGCTTCCTTTTTTTTTTTTTTTTTTTGGAGGAGAGCGTCTTGGTTCTGTTGGGTATGGCTCATTCCATACATTTGTGTGCACGTTTGTACAGTGCACTGGTGTATGATTTGGCAGTCATGCAGCTATTTTCCATTTGCATGGGTGCTGTGAAGTGTAGCCACCTCTGTTTTTAAGGAGTCCAAAGTCAGCTTTGGAGAAGTTTTCCAAGGTGGTTACCTTTGCGGGGGGGGGGGGGGGGGTGGACTTCCATGGTGATTAGTTTATGGTCGGATCTAACCAGGGATGGATTGATTATTGGTGTAGATCAATGGTCACCCCTGTTAGTAATAACCAGGTCAAGGATGTTGCTTCCTCTAGTGGGGGTCAGAATGAGCTGGTCCAGGGCACTGGAACTGATGAATTCCAGGAAGCGTTGGCCCAGTGTATTGGTGCTTGAGTAGTTTTCCCAGTTGATGGAGGGGTAGCTGAAGTCTCCTAGTAACAGTGTTGGGTTGGACCTTGATAGATTCCAGAGTGCTTAGGAACATGGAGTGAGTCTAGGGACATGGTTGGGGACCTATAGCAGGCTATGACCTGGATCACCATCTTACCCAGTGTTAGTTGTACCTGAAGCATCTCAGATGCATTATGCTGGGATACTAGTCTGGAGGTGTGCATATCCTTTATGAATATGGAGATACCACTGCCTTTGGAGCTTCGGTCCATGTTTTGGGGCTGAAAGATGTGGAATGATTTATAGCCAGGTAGCGCAGGGGTGCTTTCTGCCACTTTAAACCAGGTCTCCATTACAGCACTAATGTCGATGTTCTCCATTTTGAGGAGTGCTTTGAGCAAGTGGATCTTGAGATTTGGACTTCTTACGTTGAGCAGCATTACCCACAGATTGCATTTATTTATAGCTGTTACGGTGATAATTTGGTCTTTGGAATACCACCTAAAAAAGGCACTATAGGGGTGGCAAAAGCCTTAGTCAGTACCCAGAAACCCACGGGTGACAGATGCAGGCCATCTCTGGCAAAGCATTGAGGTCTGTCAATCATGTCATCTCAAACAGACAGCTACTGGATCCCCTTAGAATGACACCAGAAACTAAGCCAATTGTTGAAGTCAATCATTTTTTGTTCGTACTACGGTATCATTTTGGGTGAAGGTAGGATACTGCTCAGGGATAGTTTCATACCTGCTTGGGCCACATAATCCAAGATCTCCACCATGTCTCTTTTCATGTATTCCAGGGAGGTGTGTCTCAGGTCATTCACACCCACATGGACAATGACAGTCATACTTGTACTTGTTCTGGAGTGACCTGAGTGCGTGTGTTGTGTGTCAGATTCTGGCACCTGACAGACAGCTGACTGTTACCTTCTCTTATTCAACCTAGTGAGTGGGACATCTGTGTGCCTCACTATTGAGTCAGCTATGATTAGTGTATTGGGCAAGGTGTTAGCTTTAGGGGCTTAGGTTGAGGGGCACACTGTGGAGGTGAGCTGTGTGTCCTGTGGTTTGTGCTGTGTTGTGGTGGTAGAGTGTGTTTCTGTCTTGGACTTCTCTGCTGTTTGGGTAAATTTCTACTTTGTGTTTTTATGTGAGAGCTGTGATAGTGGATGTTCTGGAGGGCTGTGTGTTCCATGTGGTGTGGTGCAGGTGTTGACCTTCTCCTCTTGACCAGCTAGTCTGGTCTTGGCTGTAGAGTTCATAAATTCCAATTTGATGATATAAGTGCATCTCTCACAAGTCTGAGTGTTGGGAGGTAATATGATAATGTTCAATTTATTAGCAAAAATTCAGGGTCATTTGCGCATGTTATATGCAAATTTGGCTACATTATATGGATTTTTATGAACTGTGGTAATATGCATCCATATCCCGAGGTATATAGGTGAATTTTAGCATGTTGATGATCATGAACCTACATCCAGTGTTACATGAACTTATTTCAGAATGGCAGGGAGACACTGCAGACATTTCCACTCTACAGCTATCCCAGGCTTTCCAAGGAAACACACAAATGGCCCTGCACTCCATAGCTATCCAAAGCTTTTCAAGGGAACATCCAAATGGCCCTTGACTATCCAAAATATGAATGCAGGTTAAAAAAAAAAGTTATCTGAATCTCAGGTCGGCAGCAAACTGAAGCTTACCCCCTGCCACATTATGTTTCACACCCAAGCAAATCAAACAAATCACAAAGTCAGAAAAGTAAAAAAATCACATACATATTGACTTTTTTGGGTGGGGGTAAAATATTTCTACTTTACTACATGACACATACTGATGTTAGGGCACAAAACAAACATCTACCAACAGGCATTATCAATGCAACATCTTCTTCTTCTTCTTCTACTTTCGGCTTTTTCCCGGTTAGGGGTCGCCACAGCGGATCGCCTTGTCCGCACACTGAATGGCAGTGGAGTTTTACGGTGTCGAGTTGCCAGCCCGGCGCCCAACCTTCCACAGAAGGCACACTCACACGCACACCTAGGGCCAATTTAGAGTGTCCAATCCACCTACAGCATGTCTTTGGGATGTGGGAGGAAACCGGAGCACCCGGAGGAAACCCACGCGACCACAGGGAGGACATGCAGACTCCGCACAGAAGGCACCCCAGCCGAGGATCGAACCGGAGAACCTCTTGCTGTGAGGCGGCAATGCTAACCACTGCACCACTGTGGCCGCCCCTACATTATCAATGCAACATATTAAACATATATTTAAATTTGTTTATGACACATGGAAGGGAAAGGTAAGAGTTTTTCTTTAAGAAAAATCAGAATGTGACAAAGCAGTTTTGGTTACACCAATCTTGTCACTGGTATCGATACCTGTTGCAATGACCATGCTGATGGCACACCCTACAGGGAGTGGTTCTAATTTTGCTTAATACATCCCTCACCATACTTCCTCATTCTTGTTCGCACTCCTTTGAAGGCATGAGGCCGTGTTCCTAGCTGGTCTTATAAAAAGACTGTAATCATGCTTTACCTATTGCATGATTCATACCAGGGAAAGACTGAAGCATGCATGAGAAATAGCACATGGGAAAAGATCAATATCTGGCATGAAATGGATGATAATCTGTCAACCTGCTCCAGCCAGCATTGACATCATGGGATTGAAGACTTGTAGAAGCTCAAGACTGACTGAGTGGGAAGACCAGGTTGCGGTGAGAACGCCAGAGTTTTAAAGCAAGATATTTGGTTTCTTAACTGAGTCATATAAAAAAGGAGGCATTAACAATTTTCCATAAATACAGGTGTTTGCAAAGACAGATCTGTGTACCTGAAAATATTACTTGCTCTGCTATTATGAAATGCATAGAACATCATCAGCATGTTTGTAAACATATATGCACCTTTTGAGCAAAGAGGAATATTAGTAATGTGTTAGAGATGTCACAAGTATATTAAAATAATATGTATATGTAAATCATGTGCTAGGTTACAGGTATCAGTGAAAATGACTAGATTTATAAAGTTATTAAATAAAAATGTCTATTGCATATTTATAATTACCATTGCAAGAAAAGAGTTTTGTGTAGGCCACAGAAATATAACTGAAACTGTTGATTAACACATTTGTTTGTTCTAAAGTATTTCTACCTGCATGTACAACATAACTGAAATCTCACACACCCTTGTTAGATGGCAGGTTGGGAGATGGGTGGTGCCAAGTGAATGACCAGCACAAACCTTTCTGACGACGTGTTTTATTTAAATATTATCTATTAAATTAGACACATTTCTGCAGAAAATGAATCGCTATATTTCTGTACTTGTAAATTAGTTATACCAAAATACAGTGCAACATGTATTTTGAAAACATTCCAGACACATTTCATATTTATCATTATCCTCTTGAATGAATGGGAGGTATTGGCACAGTACTGCACTAATTCATACAGCTATGCATATGCAAGAGAAAATTTAAAAAAAGGAGTCATTGCTTAGACATGAATAAAGACATTTATATTTCCATGTAGAAGAAATTCAAAAACAGATGAATAAGATTTGCCTTCTGTCTTTTAATCATAGCCGAGAAAGAAATTAGATACAATAGCCAGCAGCAACAGAGAATAGGAATATTGGTGGAATCTTCTAGCAAGTATAACGTGTCTAAGAAAATATTTATTTTTTTGTCTTGCTAGTTTATAGTATGTATAAGAAATTATTATACAAATGTGAAAGCAGCACCATATTTACATCTATTTTCTATATTATACTTAAGAAAAATAGTTATAGCTTTTTACATGAAAAAATGCAATGGAAGACTTAACAGGTCGAGCTGTTTTTAATGGGTTATTATCACATAGTCGAGCTTGTACAGGTTTGAACCCCATATGGTCGAGACCATAAATTCAAACTTGTACAAGTCCGAGTGTTACAGAAATCGCCGTAAGGGGAGGTTTCCATCCATTTGAATGTGGTGTGATCTCGGAGTTGGTATATTTAAGTAGCAGGGGGGTGCAGGGCGGCTTGCAGCCATTTATTTTGTTTTTAGTGGGTTTTCTTATCACTAGTCGAAGTTTTGTAACTTCGAACAGAATGGTTCGAACATTCAGAGTTCGAAGTTATAAAACTTCTATGTGATATAGACCCATTTTTAATCAGATTTTTAACTTGATTACCTGCAGTAATTACAGAGTACTTTCATTAAGGTATTCAATGTATTGAAAGTTCATAAACACAGAAAAACAGCTCTTCAAGACAAAAGCGCTTGTCATTTGAATTCATCACAAGCATGCATAAGCACTACTCATATCAGTCTTCAATTATAAAACTATATCACAAATCACTACCCCTATTGTATGCATTGTTTTACTTCAATAAAGATTTTACTCCATTATTTCAAATGTACATGAAATGGCATGTAAACAGTGTTGTGTGAATGTATTGTGCTTTTTCTGTTTTGTCTGTCTCCACCCCTTTTTCTCTGTTTTTCTTATTTTGCTTATGCATTCCTCTCTCTATTTGTTTTGTTTCCTATTTATTTCCCATTTTCTACAGGTTCAAATCCCTCAGAAGCAGATTGGGACTGTACCTCCTAGGCAAGGGAATGCTTACCCTCTATGCATGTGAAGATGAACTCTCAGGATCTGAATGGAAGCCCCAGTACTGCAGGCACTCCAGTATGTGACAGTCTGGTAAGGATCACAGAAAAGGGCTTTGGAGTTCAGTTGAGGACATATTGGTGGAAGTAACGGACAGGAGAACTGAGCCAGTTGAAGCCTCTCTTCAATATGTAAAAAAACACACTGACATTTGGCACTGGCCACCATACAAACACAGGCCTCTACCCCCTCAACATTGGGGCCCTCCTCTGCAACACCATCTGGCAGTGGACATGTTTGAAGGTCTGTATACTTTTATTCCAGCTGGCATGTCCTCAGCTCTTCTTCTCCTGCCCTTTCTCCTTCACCCTCTTCTCTATTTCTCACCTGTACTACCCTCTCAAAACAAAAACTGAATAGGGGGATCTATCCCCCGACAAAAACACAGTGACCATCCTCTCCCACCTCCTCCAGTACAGACCCTCTTGATGTTTCCCCTTTTATGTTCCTGCCTTTGATTCGTCTCCCCTTTTTTAATCTTTCCTGTACCCCCTTTCTGTGTTTTAATGAAATGAGGATCTCCACAAAAAGGATAGCCCTACATAAATAAAATTGCAATTCCCTTTTCTTTAAAAAAAAAAATCCATCCATTGTGCTACACAGTCTGCAGGTTTCCTAAAATATTTTGAATGCGACCGTGCTCAGCTGCATTTGCCCATGATGCGCAAAAAAAAAAACACCAACACTCACAATTTTGCAAAGTAATTTGCAAGTTCGTAATGCCAAACTTTATACAACTTACTCTTTTGTAAAAGGTGGGCATGTTTTCAAAAATTCTTAATTTCTCCATATCCATTGCAAATACCTTTTGATGATCTTATTTGCATATCTGTTCAGCACCGCTATTTGCAGATAACCAACTCATTTGTAGATTCCTGGACTAAGAATACCAGCCTGGGTCTTTACATTACAAGTGTGAAAGCCAGTATTGTGATTCCTGTAATGATGAAACACAACTAATTCCAATGGTAAAATAGTGAACTACAAAACTCACTGTTGCCCTTTTAATGCAGTTCTGGCAGAGGCAAACCTTGCCCTTATCCTCTACCCTGGCTAATTATATATCTCAGCAATGTCTTGTGTGTTGTGGCAAGATAGGGTAAAGTAAGAGATCATACAGAAAGACAAGTCATCATTGCTGTATTTACAAAATATTTTCATGAATAATCTATTTCTTTTGATACCATAAAACACTGTATCAATTCATAACTAACTTTTACCCATTGGACTCTACCATGTTTTTTAAAAATTGCCATTTTTTTATGTACTCCAAATCCATAATTTCCGGAAATATTCACTCATTCCTTTCTTGAACAAACCTTGTCATTAACACACTTGTGTTTCAAATTATTTTTAGGTACTGGTATACAACAACCTGCATTACATTCCACATTTTATCTGAAATTGTTTAGTTTTCTAACATTATTATAATTTCCTCCCATCTTTCTTTAATTTCCAGTGAATTTTGTCTCATGCCTTCTTCCTTCTCACCAAATTATTTTTCTCCTTTCCATCTTTAGCTATACATCTCTTTAAATGTAGTCCTTTCCTTATCACAGTACCTAATTTCCTTTTTTCTCTCTGCTGTATCAATCCACATTTTTCCATTGCCTTCAATACGGCACATTCATTGAAATGTTACCTTATACAACACATTGTTTCTGGACTTACATACATTGCTTTCACATATTATATCATGTCTACCATATATAGCACCCTTTTACTTAGGTCCATACATGCTGTATCCACCCTTTAAAAGGATTTAATCTAAATATCCACATCACTGAAATGCATATCCTACTAATCTCACACCACCATTTGCTACAGCATCCAGAACTCTGAAGTTAGATACAAAACCAAAGTCAAAATAAGTGTTTAACAATAAATCACTTCTTACTTATTGCCTGTTTTTTTCCATATACCCACCTAATTTTTTTTTTCTTTACTTAGTTCCCCACGCTTCAGTACTTTTCACTCATGGTCTTAATCCAGCCCATATTTTCAATTATCTAATCCTCAACCTCTTTAAATCTATCTGCACTGGTGGTATATTCAAATGTTTATGTTACTTTTGTATCTTAGTAGAATATGAAAAAAATATGAAAGCATTGGCTATGCCTTCCAGAGTCCTTAGTGAATTTTTATTTACAATGGACACAATTCGCATAAGTAGCTATTTTAAGATTCCTCCCTTTGTTTTGTCAACCACTTACATTAATATTTTTCCACAGTCTTGGTGGGCTCACTGTATATCCCTGTAGTAGGCCCATCCTTCTTTCAATGGTCATTGTGATTACCCCACTTTTCTGGACCTTAACTTACACTTTGTGATACAGACTCAATCTGCCTAATTACTTTTCACTGAGATTTATTACGCATGTGGTACAAGATACCACTTTGGAGCCTAGACCAATTTCTAGATCATCATAGACCACTATCTGGCTAAGTGACCTACTCAGAGTAACATTGTAGGCAAAAAGAGGCTGAGGGAATAAAACTCTTCTATAGAAAGCAGCTCATTAGCAGTTGATAGCCTTAATCCTCTGTGCTATCTACCAGACTACATACTTCTACCAACGCTCCCAGTTATACCAACACTTTTGCTAAAACTTGTGATCTAAAAAAATACACCCTATACCTAACCCTTTACGACCTAAACCAAACACATCTCTAATGTTAATAACATTTCCAACATATTATACCTCTTAACTGCACAAATTTGATTCAGATAGTTTATTCCTATCCTTGTAAAAGATTCAGTATGCATCTTGTAAAAAAAATGTAGATTACTACACTCATACCTCTTAACTGTCATTATTGAGGTATAACACTATGATTTTGGCATTCAGATTTACCTCTCTTCCTCTTAGATTTTCTGTTGCTCCTGAAAGTCGGATCTTATTATGGGTATTTATCTCATTAAATAAATATACTAAGCCTACACAAACATTTCCTATCACCAGCTATACAGACCCTGGTATATAAAGACCTTCTGTTGTGAAAAATAGTAATGTGCTCCTCTTTTAGCTACTGCTATCATCTCTAAAATGTCAATGGTATGATTTGTTTCTGCTCAGAGGTTTAGGGGTATGGTTTCATTAACTGTCCTTCAATTCATGTTTAAATTCTCCCAACACATCTTAACTATAGCAGAATAATTTATCCTTACCATATGTTCTCTTCTGTTAACTTTACAGTACATCTTGTAAATGCTCACTTCTTCTTCTTCTCCTTTTCGGCTTTTCCCGGTTAGGGGTTGCCACAGCGGATCATCTGTCCGCACACAGGATTGGCAGTGAAGTTTTACAGTGTCGAGTTGCCAGCCCGGCGCCCAACCTTCCATAGAAGGCACACACACACTCACACCTAGGGCCAATTTAGAGTGTCCAATCCACCTACTGCATGTCTTTGGGATGTGGGAGGAAACCGGAGCACCCGGAGAAAACCCACGCGACCACAGGGAGGACATGCAAACTCCACACAGAAGGCACCCCAGCCGAGGATCGAACCGGAGAACCTCTTGCTGTGAGGCGACAACGCTAACCGCTGCACCACCGTGGCCGCCCTGTAAATGCTCACTTAACATATTAATTTATACACTTTTCCAAGCACCCAATTAACACAGCTTCTTCCTATTTATTTTTAATCCAAAATACTTTTTTCCCTTACTAAATTTCACATCAGTGCCAGATACCTTTCTTATCTGACTTTCCTTTCCAAACATTTAATTATTCCTGCTATATTTTCTTCCTACAACATTCGTCGTCACAAAATACCTTTCTGTGTAGACACACTGTCCAGTTTTGGTTTTTGAACCTTCTGCATGAATGCATAACAAACATTCTTCAGCGGGGCCTTCTTATCTAAAAATGTTCCATCCTTGTAGCGTCTCTCACCCTCCCTTATGGGTATTCATTTATCTCATTCATGACGTCATCATAACAACTGAATATTCTTATCCTTTCCAAGACATAACCCCACTGACTCTTCCCTTTTCTTTAAGTCTAGTATATACCAAGAGGTATGACAATCTAGCATTTTTGCCAGCATATTTGATACTATTTAGTTGAAGCAATATGGTTGTAATTTTGTGATAATGCTTAGATCCTAATGGAATATCAGTACAGTTCAAATGTTATCCATTCTTTGTTGAAAAATGCTCTTCGCTTTCTGCAAATCAATATATGGTTTATTTATCCAGATATTACTTTGAAAAGTAATACATGAAAATGAATAAGGTCCCACTAGACAGGTACAATTTTTGTGGAGCCACAACAAGATTAAATCTGGATTGTCTAAAATGGAGACTAAGAAAACTACATGTAGCACAACAAGGAAATAAAACACTGTTGCAAAGGGAATATATTTAACATAAAAATAATGTTAACTATCCATTGCAAACAATATTTACCTCCTATAATAATGTTTAATCCTTTGAGAAAGCAAAAAAAAATAGTTAGAGATAAGGTTAGATCGCATGTATAACGAAACTGACTGGCAAAATGTTCCATGAGAACCTGCTTGAAGGTTTTATTGATATATGTAATTCCTAGCTTGACAGAAACATTATTACAAAGCCAGGCAACAACAAAAAAATCAAAGTTGCACAAGTATACACTTTTTCCTATACCTATTAATTTTCTCATCCTTATTAGAAAGGGTAGGATTGGAATTAACTAAGTGCTCAGCAGTAATGGAGTCAACCAAGGCTATAGCTTTGGGGTCAGGTTTGGAAATAGTGTATACAAATTTAAAAGATTGTGGAACTTAATACAACCTATCTGCCTTTTTAGCGACAGCTGGATGACTATCAGGAAATTTGCAGGTAGTATGACATGCATCCCCTAAAGCAGACAGGAACAGGAAGGAACAATTTGCATTTTACCACTACTGGCCACAGTGCCACATCAATTTGAATCTGAGGGTCACTGGTTTACTGCACATTTCTAAAAACAGACTTCAGCAGTATATATGAACATATTTTCCTGTAATCCATTGTGGAAATTGTAGGACTATGCTCTGCTTTGTTTCCATTTTTAACTTCACATATAATTATTATTCAATTTTACAAGGCTAAACAAACATCACTGCCCACTTCCACTGACTCGGTATCAGTCTGTGTGAGACATGTAGTTCTCTTCCTGTACATGACGTATACCACTCATCACTCATACTTTTTATCTATTTATTTGCATACATTTGTGGGGGGGGGGTTGAGGGGGGTAATCTGCATAAATAATCCCTTTCTTCAGATGAGTTCCATGGAGAAAACTCCATACATTAGAAAGACATTTACAGCAGTTCTTTTGATGCAATGAGAGAGACATTTTGTGAGTACATTGAAATGCTGCAATATAAACAAATTCTTTTATTAGCAAGTTACATTTGCATTGCAGAAAGTTTACATACTGTTACCTGTGTAACACCGGTCTTTTTTCTTTTCTTTATTTGATGTTGTCAACTTACAAAAAATTAATAATATTAATATGACCTTGTAGATATACGAGATTATTATCTGGAAGCAGCATTACGCAAAGTTTTTAATTAGAAGGAGATGTAATTATGGAGTGTTTCAATTCTAGAGGACTTTTGATTAAAAAGGTACTATAACTGTGATATGGTGTTATCCACAAGGGAATGTTAGATCATTTTATAAGTATTTAAGGAATAGAATACAAGCCGAGTTGAAATAGTATAAAATGCTGTTGATAGTTTATTTACATTGTTGTGCATTTTTGTTATGCTCATGTCTTTTTTACTAGAATGGGACTTTATTGTTGCTTTAATGATAGATTGTAGTGTTTTGTTTTCTTTTTTGAGCTCTAAGTTCTAGAGAGACTGAGTTCTGAGCTAATTGAACTGAATACAGTGAGTTTTGACAGTAATCATTTGACTTGCAGGAAGCTATAAGTGCAAGTCTTGGGATCCAAGACCTTTGCTTTTTTCACCTCCACACCACTTACACATCTATTCACTATTATGCAACATGGCATGTTTAATAGTATTTTCGATAATTTTTCTTTTACCGATGTCATTGCATCTTGTTCTACTTATCTACACAATTTGGCCTTCCATTCAGATATACTTTAACTTCTTGTGTTGCTCATCTTACAAAATTAAAATCTCTCTGGTATCACTAATCCCTCGGGATATAAATGTTCAGATTTTTTGTTTCTGCAGGTTTCTCTGATGCTGCCAAATTACCTAACAGCCTACACATTTTTGCAATTCATTACACTATAGAACAGTCAAAATTCCTTAAGTTAGGGTACCACTAATACTTTGTGACTTAAAAAGGTTTACAGTCTCTCAACAATGTCTTTAAATGGTTTTGCTGCATGTTTTTCTGATGCTACCAGCTGCAAGTCATAAGCTTTCTGCCAAAATTTAAACTTATTCCACAAAGTATACCATACCAAACATGCAGTATCGGCCAATTATACCTTAATGAGAAAAACACATATCTTAAGTATATTTTGATGGTATATTAATTTTCCCAGCCACTAAGTCTCCACTTTCCAGCAGTTAAATTCACATAGAGGTGCAGTGCCTTGTGGTTTAACACTGGTGCAAATGTTAAAAGTTATACAATGGAGATATACACATCAGGACTGCTTAAGAACACACACTTGAAATACCGTGTCTGGGTTTGGACAATGTGAAGGATCTAGAAACACTGGAACATAAAATTATTGGCAGGCTTAGCAACAGGTCTAGAGGAAATCTAGATTATATGCTTTGTCACAGTAGTGGGATCAGGAAGCATTTAGATGGCTGTGGATTTGGGGTACTGAAGGGAATGGAAGAGCTTCAGGGAAGATGTATACTAAAGTGGGTAGTTAGTAAAGTGGGTAGTTAGGCAAGAAAGGGTAGAGTGAGACTGGAGAAAAGGAGGCAACAGGAGGTTATTATACAGGATGTTTTAAGAAAGGGCAGAGGAGAGAAAGACGGAGGACATGAGGGTATTAGTAAAACTTGTTGGAGGAATACAGGTAAGCAGTGTGACAGAGAATAACGAAAGGGAAAAAGTAGGAGATACACAAAAGAAAGAGAGATTAAGGTGATAATGACAGGTGTAGACAGCACTGGCAAGTGAAGGAAAGGCAGACCCAAAAATGACAAAATGGAGCCAGCAGGAAAGAGAGCAGGCAGGATGTGGGTATAGCTGGCTCTCTGTCAGACAGCAGAGAGTAGGAAAAGGGGATAGAACAGTGCAGACAGCTTGAAGGACACGGGCAGAAGAGATGATAAAAGGATTAGGTGCTGTACAAGGAGGTATTCAACCAGCACAGAGGGGAAAAGGTCGGGGGGGGGTGAAGAAACTAGAAGGGCAAGTTGCATATTGGAGAAGTGACCTAATTACTTCACTTATTATATTTATGAGAATACACTGGGATACCACCATGGTAAGCCAAATATTTCTTTCCAGGATCCTACCAAGTCTGATGTGAATTTCTACATCCATGAGTGTATACCAGTAAAGCAAATAAAGAATTAAAGTTTACAAAAACATCCCTTTGTTATTAAGGCATACAAAAGAAAATGAGGTACTGATGTTATTTAAATTTCAAAAAATACTCTAGATATAAAGTATAGGGAAGATGAGTAATTCCAAATGATTGCAACAAAGTAATAAACAGACCCTGCAATGTGTTTCAAGGAAATCTTTTGAAACCGTAGCTAGTCATTCACTTGATGACCTGACTGTCAGGTTGGGTTATAAAGATCCAGCAATTCTTTCAAATATATAGGAGTCAGATAATGCATGGCAAAGAAAATAAGATAGAAAACCTAATAAACACCACTGCTCTCAATAAGCCAAAACTATAAATCACAACGCAGGAGTAATACAACATATTTGAGGAATGGCAGTCAGCATCCTACCTGAAGAATTTTGTACTCACTGTGGCATAGAGCTGGGATAACGGTTGAAGTCTTTGCCTCCCTTGAGCAAGGTATAGTTTCTGATCCTGACCTCTGGCCAATGCCTATGTGCAGTTTACATATTGTCTCTGTGGGAATTCCACCCACCTTCTAAAAACATGCTGGGAGTTTTCGTCTTAAACTCACCCAAAAACGGAGCTATAAAGCAACAGCACAGTGGAAAAGTTCTTTAGACCAACCATTTAGAGCATCAACTGTGGTGCACGGTATCCTCTAGACATTAGACAAAGAATAAGACTCCAAGCTATATCAGGACTAGCCATTTAATTGTGTAAAAATTACCTCTAGGTGATTTGGTCATGTTAACCAATACCACCAAAAACAGTTATGTTTATTTGCTAGTGATAAATGAGCTGAGGACCCAACCTACTATAACATATGCCAGAGACCCTTGCTAATTGTGGGAGGGAGTCAAGGTGTCCCTTTTAACCAGTATGTGCCAACCAAATTCCAGCAGCGCTCTGGGTCAATAACCGTTAGGCAATGGAGGCAGAGAGAATCAAACTCTGGATCACTGGAATGCAGGAACAGCTCCCGAAACATTCGTGCCAACTAGCTAGTGAGGAGTGCATTCAGATAGCAGTTGCAGGACCTACTAGATAAAACAACATGAGATGGTTTTGACTATGGAAGAACTGAATGCACATATCAGGACAGACAGAACAGGATACGAGGACTATCTAGGTCCATAGGGATGGGGCAACAAGAATAAAGAGGAGGCAGCTATTCTGCACTTCTGTCTGGCAAATGACTTGCTGGTAGTTAATACATGTTCAGTAAGAGTGGTTTTAGTTGTGCTACTGAGAACGTTTTTGGCTCTGTAAAGCATTCCTTGCTTTTGATGAGGTTTTCTTGTATTTTGTATATGCAGGTGGAATTTAAAATTATCAGCTACTATCATCCCTAATAATTTGCTATGAGAAGTAACTTCAGTGGTTGTATTATCAAGAGAGAGGACATTAAATTTGTTTTTTTTTCATGAGACAGGGATTTGGGGGAAATAGTAGTAGCTTATTTTTTTTTATTGGTTTATGGCTGCAGACTGCCATTCCTCAAATATGTCATATTACTCCTGTGTTATGTAATTTGTAGTTGTGGCTGATTGAGACCAGTAGTGTTTAAAAGGTTCTCTCTCATATTTTTCTATGCCATAACATACAAGAGTGGCCAACATGCAACTCAGGTAGCTTTCCTCCTAATAAGAATTTTGGAAATTCCCCCTAGGCGCGTCCGATATAATCAGCCCGAGTTCCCCTCCTCATCAGCAGCAGACATAAGTACAGCCTCAGTGGACATGTAGGTAGGCAGCCCTGTGTCAGCCTCTAACTGGGTCACAGCAGAGGAAGATGACTCGGCACAGGATGGTCCTGAGGTTTTCATTCAACCTGATGGAGACATCTGAAGGAGCCAAGACAGCAGCAAATTCAATGCTTGCTTACTTGCCTTTTTTCTTAAGCAGTGGCTGAATGTCAGGATGGGCAGACTATAGAGGTCGTGGTACCCTGAGGTAACAGCTTCAAATGCTGCTTCCCCAGGTAAATGGAAAGGAACGGACAGCTGCAGAGATTCTTTTGGACAAACACCTGACAGAGCTCACACTGAGTATTGCTGTGTGTAACACCCAAACAAAAAAGTCACTTCTTGTGTCTATTTATATAAGGAATCTGTCCCCCACACTGACATTTTCCTTTCCTGAATGACATGTAAAAAGGTAATTAAAAAGAAAAAAATAGGAACTCGAGACACCAACAGGTCACTTATTTTGAGAAGGTTCAGGAGCAAAAGTAACATGGCAAATGTCTTGCAGATAGAATTCTAAGTTACCTTTCAAACTGGCAGAAAAGAAGTCTGTGAATTAGGCACTTGTACGTCACATATGTGCCATATATTTTGGACATAGGACATACATATTATGCAAGGCGTCTGGAAGGTTTAAAGGTTTTGGTATGCTGGCTGCATTTCTGGCTACCTACAGCAGGATGCCCCACTTGTAAACATCACCTCCTAAATGAAACTACTTGCATTTTATTTGTGATATATGTCAAGAAAATCATAAGTACCTGTTTCTGTGATAATGGCTAGAAAAAAAAATCCCTGCTCTTTTCTGTACTTTGATAATTACTGTTTTATTGTAATATAATGCCATTGTACTCTGCCTATTTACACTATTGCTTCACGGCACGAGTTCTGTCTGAAAGAATCTTTGGATGAACTTACTTACCTGGTTATCAGAGTACTGAAAGAAGTTTACCCTTATTCTTACACATTCTGTTCACTGTATCTCACAATGCAAGTTTGAATACATTTACCTTCACTGCCGGAAATGAAAAGAGAAACCACAAGTTTTCACTTATATAATAGTGCTGATGCCAACAAACATACTATCAAGTATACATATTTTGTAAATCCCTGTAAGCCACAAGAATACACTTCATGTAAAATGTTTGTTTGCTTAGTTAAGTACTCCTCAAAATAGATGTTTGCATTGCACTGGTCTGCTTTTTCTACATGTTAGATGGCTTCATTGCTGACTGTAGTTTTTCAGGTACAGTACTAAGTTTGTAGAATTGCAGAGTGATTACATTAATATCATCAGCATCCAAGGTGGTGTTTATTGTTACTGCTGCAGAATGCAGGGTACAATTTTAAAAGTTGTAAGCCTTTACAGTTTAAAAAGGAGTGTTCATTCCCACATAAAAATGGACTTTCTTCAAAAGAATTGAGAAATATTTAATTATACTTCACAAAAAATGAATCTAGTTGTGCAGTCTCTCTTTGACCAGATATTAAGTAAAGCAAAACAACATGTAGGAGTAGTACTTTAAACCCAAGAGGCCAGAGAGACATGATACTACATTGATACTCAGTAAACGGATCAATGGCCTAATCAATAACCCAGCCAGAGAGACACGATACTACATTGATACTTAGTAAATGGATCAATGGCCTAATCGATAACCCAGTCCTGTTCCATGAAGCACCGAGTACTACTGCTTATTTTTGAACGGCAATCTTAGGAACGCAGAGTGAAACCAAATGGACTTTCTGGCTTCTTGACTGTGAAATACAGAAATATCAGACAACAAACATTTCTTTTGTCAGCATTAAACAAACTTACATGGTTATCACACACAGTCAGTAGTAACTGCCTCAGCTATCTTTGTTATTTGCTACCATCAAACTAAACTCCGTAGAAATGTTTCCACATCTAGACTGCAGCTCTGCCTCACTTTGAAGTTTTCAGGAGTATTACATCTGTACTGATGGGAAGACTTCAGCAATGTTGTATCTATTTGGGCGGTATGCTAAACTGGACTGATTTTCCTGACCACAAACTAATGCCCTCAAGTCACATTCATGGCTCATATGTACCTGACAAAAAAGTAATCAGGAGACTTTGTTATGGAGTGGTACGAATTAATTTATTCATTATTCTGCCGATGCTGACTTTATGAGCAGACTGCCATAATCTCAGTTATTTTTCTGTATAAGGTTTTGTCCAAACGTACTGTGGCTATAACAACCTTATAGACTCACTAGTGCCTCTGTTTACTGCTTTTCTGATTGATTCTAAACAAAACTTGTGCATTACCCTGATATATGATCACACCATTTTTTTTAAAGACACAGGAAAATGTTTTGGGTCTGTGAGTCAACATTAAAGGGGTAGGCTTGTGACTATGACTATACAGGAAAAAGAAGGGTACAGCTGCTATAGGCAAAAGGAGCAATAGCTATTGTACAATATTGTAATGTACCTTTCAGTCAAGGTATTCCCTATGGTCCTATGCCTTCCCGGCCATCTAGTCCTTAATGTTTCAAACCACTGGATGCTTAAAGAAACACCATGTCAAAAAAAGAAATGCTTAGCAACCTTTCTCATTTGCTCACACATCCACATAACAGGCCCTACTAATACAGTACACAGATAACTCCACACCAGTATGTACATCAGACAACTTGCCATGCCTCCAAAAAATTACCCAGGAAGCCTTAACAGCCACTGAAGCGTGGCTTTGCAACTCACAGCTTACGCTTAACCAATAAAAAAAACAATTACAACTTTTTCCAAAAATCCCTCTCTCATGAAAAAACAAAATTTAAAGTCCTTTCTCTCTTTATAATACTGCCATTGAAGTCACTTCTCAACACAAAATATTAGGGATGATAGTGGATGATAATCTGAAATTCAACCTGCATATAAAAAATTGCAATAAGAAATACTCATCCAAAACTAGGGATACTTTACTTGAACAATGCTATAACAAAGTTGCTAAATTTGCAGCACCTACCCCTTTCAGAACCCACCACAATATAGCACTAACAAAGCCTAATTTGGTTAGAACTACCACATCAACTAACATACAGTTTCTTACAACCAATAAAATTATCCAGCATCCTTCTGCTTGTCCAGCACTAAATACCATTCCGCACAACTATGTTCCTAGATGGTCAGTATAATCCTGTTACCAAAAACTCCTGCCTGTCCACAAACTATCAAATCTGCTGGGCATTGTATATACTCATACCATGTTGCTAGGGCGAGGAGTTCCTTACCTGTATCCAAGCGATATTCTAATGGGAAAAACTGCATGTTTGACACCCTATGACAGTAATTTACTGTAACAATTCGGAATTAGGAATGCCCCCTGACGATGATGATGAGTTACAAAAACTGCAAGGTCTGCTAACTTTCGTTGACACTGATTGCCTCCAACTTGCATTCAGAGTTCACACATGCAATCTTCCAATGTAGAACGATCCAGCTAATGACTGCACTGTGCTTTATGTACTCTGAACATGTTTCCAAAGTCTTGATTGAATACAGATACACACAGAAGTATGGAATTCAATGCTTGCATTCAGCAGGAAAAGAAAACACTTAACAATAATCCATCTGCATGAAGAACTGTACCAAACAAACTTAAATGAATGAGAGGATAAATGCTAACTTTATACCAACCACAGTGGGAAATGGAATAAAACATGGGTATGTGGAGTACAATAAAAGTTTAACTTTTTCATTTCAGGAACACACAATTCAATGCTTAATTTAGATTGGGAAAATAATTGTGCAATTGCCTTTATGAGCAGCTGTTACCCCAGCATATTGGATGAATGCCCAGCCCCTGTTTGCCCAATCTAGAGATTGTCCTGTTACTGTCAACATTAACTACTAAGAGAATAAGTAAAAGATGAATTAAACAAAAATGAACTATTATAAGACCTAGCATGCATGTTCTTTTATATGACAGGACAAAGTATTCAGATTAAAAACTTTATGCGAAATATTGTGAATGGGGGAAATACCCATACTTTACATGAAAGGGGTCTATTTCCATCCAATTATTCTTTCTTCAAATACCTATTTTATTTTATGCAGGTTAATGGGGAAACGGAAGCCCATTGTGATAAGTAATGGATGGAGGATGAATAAGTAATCATGAAGTAAATGCTGGTCCAGTATAGGATATGTATGCACATGTGCATACCCACAAGCACACATGCCCCACTCACATCTGCAGACAGTATTTTCATATCTGCGGTGAGTTTATATAATTACTAATATTTTTAGCAGTATGTCTTGTGCATGTCTTTGGGATGTGAAATCAATCAAGTAAACAGCATAAAGCTAGGTGGAGGACTTGTAGATTCTACAGAGAAGTCTCAACTCGGTTACCTTTTTTTTTTTTTTGCTTATGAAAGGATTATGTGGTCGGCCCATGTGGCTTCATTTTGGAATCCTGCAGGACAGAATATTTTCCTTAACTTAATGCTGCAAATAGATATATTTAACATAGTACTGCAGCTTTTGAGTAATGCTATAAGAAGCACACACACACACACACACACACACACACACACACATATATATATATATATATATATATATATATATGGATTCACTATATAATCTCGAAATACAGAAATGTCGAATTTCAGTACATCGAGACCGTAAAGTTGAATCTGCAGAATAGCGAAAGTGCATAACCGTGAATCCAGATATGTCAAATTCCCGGTTATGCTTTAACGGTACGTCACATGGAGTGTGTGTGTGGGTGGTATGCAGTTTTGTGTGTGGATTTAGGTGGAATTTAAGGTAAGTGACTAGTTTTGTAAGGGTTTTGGGCAAGTGTTTGAGTGTATGAGTGTGTTTGGAAGTTGTGCGTGTGGGTTTGGGTAGGCAAATAAAAGTATGAGTGATTAATTGTTGACTGTGGTGGTTTGTATGTATGTGATGTGCGTGTGCAAGCGACTGCAGAATGTCTGGTTGTGAGTTTGCTGTCTTTTACTGTTTTACTGTTTGGTGCGATCTTGGAGTTAGAATATATAAGTGGGGGTGTGTGGAGGGTACAGCCCCCCCACATGGTGGGTGCAGGGTGGCTTGCCCTCCCCCTGCATATTTGTAGTGTAATTTTGTATGTGTGCATTATGTTTGTGTGTGTTTTTTTTTTGATAGTATGGGTAGTGCAGTGTATGTGTAGTGCGGTGTATGGTGTGTGTTTAGGTTTGGGATTTTGGGTTTCATGGCTTTGGGCATTCAGTGTTTTGTGGGTTCAATTTTATAGTCTCGAGACATTTCAGTATTATGAGATTATAAAGGGAATCCATATATATATATATATATATATAATATATATATATATATATATATATATATATATATATATATATATATATATAAGCAGAAAAACTCCTTGTGTCCACCAAGTAGAGGATAAAACTGTACTTTATTGCGAATAAATAAAATAAAACAGATGAACACTTTTGGACCCGAATGGTCCTTCTTCCTGTCTACCTAAACACATCATTAAACTGAATTTAAAGAATTCAATGGCCAATAAGCAGCTTATTTCAAGTATTTGTCCAATGAAAATGCATAGCACATCATCTTTTGAACATAAATAATAGTTGGTCTTTGCCCAATTAAAACCCATAAAGGGCATAGCCAATAAGATACTGGAATCTTAAATATGTATCCTCCAGCTCCCATATCATAATACAAAACAATAACTAACAACCTATTACTGCAAACTACTAGAGGTACAAGTAATAAATCAAACTACAACTATACTTGACTAAATTAATTCACATATTTTAGAAATGCTCATAACGTGCACCCATCCTGAAAAAATGTATATAATCTAAAAATAAAGAACATCAAATCTAGAGAACGCAGAAATAATTCTAGTGATATTTAGTTGATCAGAAAACAACCAATCCTAAACTCCATTTAAATGCACAAACCAGTCAAAAGACAAATATAAAAAAAATGACATGTAGCAAATGGTATATAGCAGAGCTGCTAAGATGTTCAACAGACCAACTATTACTTATGTTCAAGAGATGTTGTGCTATGCATTTTCATTGGACAAATACTTGAAATAAGCTGCCTATTGGCCACTGAATTCTTCAAATTTGGTTTAATGATGTGTTTAGGTAGATCTGAAGGAACATTCACATCCAAAAGCATTCAATCTCTCTTATTTTATTTATTGTTCGCAATAAAGTACAGTTTTACTATCTGCTTGGTGGACACATAGAGATTTTCTGCTTTATCTTGGATTTTTTCTCTCGAGTCTATCCTTTGGTGGTCCAGATTTCAGTGTGTGCGCATGTGTTTTTCAGTGGAGGCCCGGGAAGAAAAGCTCCACACTTATAGAGTATGATAACATACACAATGTACAGATACAAATATTAATTCAGATACAAATAATAATTCAATCTCAGATACAAGCACAAAACAAAAAATGCATGTTCACAGGTCCATAAGTGTTTACATGGCTATTGACCACAAGGGCCTTTTTAAGCCTGACAAGTTGTGATACCCTTGATAAGTGTAAGCATCGGCCTGGGAGATGAACCATTTACAGGTTACCTGTGTCCATTAGAGACATAGGTGCCAAACCAGGGATGAATTTCAGGTTACATTTCATTAATACAATCATAGTCTAGGCAGGAATAAAAAAAAATAGCAGTACTGTGATTGAAGGTTAAAATAAAACAAGCATGTTATGTATACATATGCTTAGTAGGTATACTAAAATATGAAAATAACTGGTTATGTTCTTTTAGCTACCTTAAGACATCTATTTCCCAACCAGGGTTTGTGCAAGAGCAGATCCACACACGTATATTGTATATTAATATTTTTATATACATATAAAGAGATTCTTGGATATATTGGTAAACATAAAAAAAATGCTTTGCCAAACTAGCTGATAGCAAAAAAAAAAAAAGATACCATGGGCACTATGAAAAAAAGTTGAAATAAAAAAAATATTTCTGTAGAAGGTGCAAGTCATCTTCTACCCCTTGTGTGGAACTGCTCCACCACATCTCATGTAACTTGCATACAAACTCCAAAACCACACCACAGTGAGGAGAAGGGAAAATCCTAGAGCCCACTGTCAGCCTGCATCAGACCAAGTCCATTCTCAACTAATAACAAGAAAACCACGCATGTGTATTGCTTCATGAACTGTAAATATACTCCATTTCTTTTTGGAAGCGTGCACATTATCACATCATTTTCCCATTCGTTTGCCTCATTTATGCCATACATCTTGCCCATCCCATATTCTTGTGTTTTGCTCCATAACAATTATCCATTAATTATTTGCAACCAGTTTACTATAACCTTTATGCTATTGCTTTTGCTACTTATATTTAAACTTCGTGTGGAAGCCCCTCCAGTTTATTGGCTTTGCTCACCAGTTTCCCTTATTTCCTCTTGCTCTGTCCTAAAGGTATGGTCTTCCATATAATGCTTTTATCCTATTCCAAATTAATGGACCTGTACTATAATTGCACTTTTTGTCCAGTGTTACTATTACCTTTTTTTTCCCTTTACTGATCAAGGATGCTATTTCTTTTTTTTCATTCTTCACTGTTGTGGTCATTTCTGTTTCTTCCATTATGCCAGTTTAACTCCCTCACTGTCGTTTTTATTATTACTGTTTTTATACTTAAAATTAACTCGCCTCTTGTGCCTCATGTATTGCTGTATTGAACTTCAGGTGTATTTTGCAGAAGCAAATGCTGATAAATATAAATAGGCTATTATAGGTGTTATAATTTTAATATTTATATATCAGTTTATACTGTTTTTAATTGTTCTGTATCAATACAAGCATTTATTCATTATAATAGAAATATATTGAATGATGCTGAAATCACACAACAAACCGATCAACTATGTTTCATATCTGTTGTACGATACACTGTCCTCACAATCTGAAGTTGTTTTATGATAAAAGTGCTTATTGAGACAATGTGAAGTAATATCGGTTCATTTATTTACACAGAGCTGTATAAGGATGTCTTGTATCTCTACTTATTGTTAAATCTTGTGTTTCTGTGTTTATTTGGTTATAAAACTATTGTGTATTATCTACACTTAGTAATCCGTTAGTTAGCTTTTAAAGATATCTGCTGTCCAAACTGTGTCTGAGATAGTTTTTCTTTTAACTTTTGTCCAGTGTCTACTACTATTAAATTTGTATTACTGTATGTTCAATGTGGAGCTTTTCTCCCAGGGCTTCTGCTGAAAAAGGAGATGTGTCCAATCGGACTTTCCTGATAAAAAAAACGTAAAATAAAATAAAATAAATAAATGTCTCATCTCTATTTGTTTCCAGTATACAGTTAACAGATGTAGTTGACATAATTCTAACAGCCACATTTGTGGACACACAAAACATTGAGCTCATATAATCAAATGCCTAAACCATTTTGTCCAGGGGGCCATGCCCCCTGCAAAAATATACAACATCCCCATGCTCTTATCACAGCTGTAATACTCTTGAGATCACATTACAGTTGGAAAATGACAAAATTCACTTAACCATTGTACTTTAATATTGGAGCAACACCACCCCTATTGGCATGATCTGATGTTTTGGGAGTTTGATTACAGTAGCTTGATATTTTGAGTGTTGAACCTGAACAAATCTGAGGATGTCAGATAGACCCCATAGTTAACAGCTTGTTGTCAGCTTCATGCATCAGTGCTGGAACTTTTATGAAATGTCCATGGTGAAACAGCAAAACTAGTTAACAGGGATAATATCATTAGTTAGGTATGATAGCCACAGTCTCAGAAATTTTAAAAAACTGTAATTAGGTCTTTATGTCCACTGTGGAACACATAATCCATTAAGTTTGAGGAAACCATCAGTGCCTGCCCATAAATCTTGACTTTTGAATGCACACTTACCTTTATTTTCTTATAAATATATATATATATATATATATATATATATATATATATATATATATACTTATGAAAACCGATAATTGTTTAGAAGAAAGATTAATAGATGCAGCAAAAACTTCTAATAGTTGTTCTGAAAAAAATAAAGGAAAAATGCAGACCACAGTGATTCCTTAAGCTTTCATTCCTTTTATTTGGTATCAGAACTTCATCAGAATGGATCAAATGTCAAAGGATTGAAGCATAATATAGCATAACATAGCTCATGAATATTAAAATACATAAACTAACCAGTAGTAAATAACAACAACCATTGCAAAAATGCATATGCAATAGTGTGCTACTGAATAAAGAATGTCATAGCCAAAAACTGTCAGATGAACACAAAAGTCACCCAATATAAACTGTTCTATGTGCAAAAAGTGTTGTGTGTACATATAAATACAAGTACACAAATATATATACATAACAATAAATAGTCGCACTGAAATGCAAAGGACACCATGCCCACCATTGGCACAATCATTGGAACCATTTCAAGGCACATTTTAGGTTGAGAGATTCATCTAAACCTGAAGAAAATTCTGCTTTCAACTGCAGCTGCCATTTTAATTCTTGTAACTTCAATTTGCAATCCGAATCTCCGAAGAACAGTTTAATCTACTCCAATACTATGAACTTAAAAGACCCAAAATCTGTACACAAGGCACTGTTTACTGAGAGCATTCATGTGGTCATTATTCCTTATGGCACCATAATGTTCCTTTATTCTGTCACTCAACCTACGGACAGTTTTACAATCATAAAAACTTGAACAAGTTGAACAGACTGCACAATACACCACCATGCTAGAGTTACAGTCAAACACTTCTTTGAAGGACACTGACATTACAATGTGCAAAAGTATATGAATCACTTTCAAGAATGTATTTACAGCATACACATTTCCCACATTTATGCATTCCATTGGGTTTCAAAACTTTGATGGTAGGAGCTAACTGAAACTGATTATCTTGATTTTCAAAGAATGTTTTCAGGGTCTTGGTTCTCTTATAAGAAAACACGGGTTTGGTACCTAAAATAGTTCTAATGTTCAGGTCACATAATAAAATCTTCCAGTTATTTAGCAAAACAAGCCTAAGTTTATTTAAGTCCCTACACATTGGTAAAGAAAAGCTAAGTGTATGGGAAAAATCCATCATTTCTTTGTGTATATTATGGGTTGGAGTAAAACCATATGTAATTATTGGTTTAAATTTTGTGAGTTTATCTGCAGTAATTTGGTTCCTGACTGAATTAATCAAAGTTAAAGGGTAATTCTTTTGTTGATTAATTCATTCAATCAGGAACCAAATTACTGCTACACAACCAGTTCTCCCAATCACCCCAGCCCTAGGATCAACCAACACTTGTTCCAAAATTGGATTTTGGCACAAGTGTTGGTTGATCCGGGGGGGGGGGTGATTGGGAGGACTGGTTGTGTTGCAGAGAAACATATTGGCAAATTAAATTGAATGCAACTAACACCCAAGACTTAATGACCACATATAAATTAAACCATATTTAATTAAAAAAGTAAACATTTTAGGAGTGTAAGTGTAGAGCATACAGAAATAATACATTTCCCTTGGTGCAACATCAATGAATTTTGGTGATGGTTTTACACTTTTTATTAATGTACAATAGGATAATGTATGTTATTTTATGTGCTCATTAATTATATTACACATACTTTTAAATTATTTTACTATAAGGTTTTTAACTATAAGAAGTTGTGTAAAGGAAGAAGGTATATTTCTTTAAGAAAATTTGGCACCTTTTTTAAAGGAAAGAGCTTATATGTTGGTGTAACTGTTGTAATGGTTTGTTTCATTTACTTGAAAAAGCGCAGCATTTTAGCAGGGTGAAAGCCCTTGTATTTTGTTTTACCAATTAAATAGTTTACAGCCTCTTCCAGTGTGCCTAGACCATTTACTTTTTTCTGAGTTTATTGGTTTGATGATCTGAGTGTTTTGCCAATTCTTTTATTTTTTATATATATATATATATATATATATATATATATATATATATATATATCTAGGACGTTTGCTCAAGTGAGCCCCCCTGCACTCCCCATCTAGGGGGCTGTGCCAGCCACACCTCCCCACTTTAATATTCTCCCTTCGAGATCACACTACAGTGGGGAAAAGGGAAATTTCCCTTAACCACACCATAGTACAGCCTCGGCAACAGGCATACTTACGCGAAAGTGCTTCTTCGGTGAAAAGCACTTTCGCGCAAGTATGCCCGGCCATTTGGGTTTCAGTCATTGGCTCACTCGAGCAAATGTCCTAGATCCATATTATATGTGTGTGTATATATATATATATATATATATATATATATATATATATATGTGTGTATATATATATATATATATATATATATATATATATATATATATATATATATATATATATAGACACACACACACATATACATACACACACACACACACACACAATTTAGATCATACATGTCAATAAAATGGAACCTTGTTCCAATTAATGGTAATGACTTGCCTCAAAAATCTATACTGCTTGCTCATCTTGGCAATTAGTTTATCAAATATCTGGATGCTTTTCAAGCACACTCATGCAACTCTAACCCATGCATAGTTCTTAAATGGGTTGTAAAACCAGGTACAAATGCATAAGTGGACATGGACCAAAATTATTTAATGCAAGCAGCTCATATGTATATATTTTAATCCTTTGTTGACCAGGTTAGTCCCATTAGGTTAGTAGCCTCTTTCTAAGGCAGATCAGAGGTGATCCTTTGCCTCAGAGCAGGAGCTGCTAGCATGAATTGCCCAGTCCATGTATCTGTAGGTTGAAATCTCCCAATAACAGTGTATGGCAATTTCCAATAAGTGTACACAAATTCTCTAAAAATAACAAATGTTCTTCCATTTTTATCTTGAACTTCTAAAGCAGGTGACAGTTCTTCATTTATCTTCGTTAGTGGAGCCATCTAATTCTATTGTCAGAAACTCTATGGTGCAGTTCATACTCACAAGCCTAACATTAATAGAATCCTAAAGAGAGGTAGTAATGCTGCTGTCTGATATGTCTGTCCCTTAAACATTCAATTTTACTGTAATTGGTTACATGTACTGCAATGACCAACAATCCTCGGTTGTTATAATAATCCTGCATAGATAGTTTTCAATTCATGAAATTTCATATTTAAACTATGAGTAATAGCACCATACACTCTTCCAGGATTATTAGATAAAGTGCCAATGGAGATGGACATAATCTTGCTATATTTAGTCAAAAGACTTTCTTACATTTTTTTTTTTTGACAAACTATCCTCTTCTGCAACTTAAATGAAAATTGTCAAAAGCAAACATATCAGCATCAGCTGCTATGTTCTCCCAGTATGTCACAAAACCTATGTGATAACCTTAGTACCACTTTCAGAACCAGCACTTACATAATCCTCTGGTACAATGGTACTCACTCCACCTGAGAAAAGCTAAGATGTCACTAAGACAATTTTTGGCATTTGCATTCCCATACAGTACAACAAACATTCTTATTCTTTCTTAGTACAATATCTTCTTTAAATTTTAGCACATGGCAAGTATGATGATCAGTTCACGGACCCAGCAAGAAATATCACAGCATCAAAAAATCTACTATTGAGTCCAGTGAAGAGGCTACTTGCATCACAAACTATTTGAATACTGTACAAAAACTCTGAGGAGTTGTAAGACAATTTTTGGCATTTGCATTCCCATACAGTACAACAAACATTCTTATTCTTTCTTAGTACAATATCTTCTTTAAATTTTAGCACATGGCAAGTATGATGATCAGTTCACGGACCCAGCAAGAAATATCACAGCATCAAAAAATCTACTTTTGAGTCCAGTGAAGAGGCTACTTGCATCACAAACTATTTGAATACTGTACAAAAACTCTGAGAAGTTGCAATAGCAGAAGCTGCTTCCCAATCATTAGAGAATTAAAAAATAAATGAGGGCAGCAAAAGATTAAGCATTTCCCTGTTCTTACTTAACATATCCATTATACATGTATCTCTCGCTCTAAGAGTGCTGTTTTACAATGTCCTAACCATTTTTGAGTGTTGTGTCTTCCATAAAGAATTCTTTCAACAAACATGGAGTTTGTTCTTTATCACTCTGTCATCTCCATTTTTGTCTGCAACTACAAACTTTTGATAAAGGATTTATTCTTACACTCCCTCTCATACACAGTTTCCCTAAGAACACATGCAGACTCATTCCTTTGTGCAATATAATCAAGTACCTTTTATAATTCCTCCAAGTCTTTTGGGTTTCTAATACCATGATGGGAATGGACCCCATTCCTAAGTCAAAGTATGATTAAAGTTCATGAAATTAGTATTATTTCAATCTTTGTTGTCAACCAGAAGTGCTCTTCACATCACCCGTTGTTTGACCATTAATGACTGCTCCCTCAATTTGTGCAGTTACATGTATTGGTAACATATCTAAATACGATTGTAGATTCGTTTTTATAAAGCCCATTGCAAATCCTGATATTTTGACTTTGCATGCGTTTCTGTATGTAAGACACTGTAGCACTGGGTGTGGAGCTTTTAATGATGAATGCTATTTTTGTCTTTATTTCATGGACCACTATATCAGGTTTTCTAGCATCCATCTTTTGAACTGTTGGTATGGGTGATTGCATGCGATGGAGACTTCATTTTCTATGATGCTTTGTGGCTCATGTTTCCAGTGTTTTTCAGCCATTTCAGCACCAGAATGATTGCACAATTCTCAGTGCAATAGTCTTGCCACTTTATTATGACTTTCAGTATGTCACAATCAGCAACGAGGTGTGCAACTGTTTCCAGTTCTGTTTTACAAAATCTACATTTGTCTTTTTCTCTCACAAGTTCAATGGACATTATAAAACAACATCTATGTAGCCCACTATCGTGGGCTGCTAATATTAACCTTTCATCGCTTGGTTTGAATATGCCTCTCTAACCATTCCTGCATTTGATCCTGATCAACATGAGGTTCTTACAGAAGTTTTCTATAATTGCAACTATATTTATGCATTTTCCACATTTCTTGCCTTCTCATCTGTTCCTTCACCTTACATTTTTTGTTTTTTGTTACATTCAGTTGCTGCCTAAGTTTTATCTATTTCTAGTTTGATTCCCATTCCTCCTTGATGCCTATATGCTTCTGCTACATTAAGCAGAGAAGTCATCTTAGATTTATTCTCATGTTTCAAAACTTTCACTACATTTGGGTCTTGTGAAGTCAGCAGATGCGTGCAGTCTCACGACTGCATATCTATACATGTAATCAATTTCAAGGAGGCCCATCACTCCTTCGGAGTGGAGAATATATAATCTTGGTATGCACTGATTTTTATAAATCATTTGGTGAGCATGAAGCATCCTTGTTTTCCTGTCTAATTTATCCAACATGTTTTGGGGCCAGTCACTCACTCCAGAACTAAGTTAGGACAGGAAAAGCAAATTGATTTATAGCTTGAATGTTTCTCCTGGATGTCAATGCTGTTTTCAGGATTAATTTAAAGTCTTCTAAAGTATTAATTGCTAAGTTTTATATGCATTTGTTCATGTTTTATTGTTGGTCCTTCATCAGTTCTCAAATATTTATACACTCCTTACTGAATTTCTTTTATAGCACATTCTTGTCCCAAAATGATGTTTTCTTGATGCTGCAGGTTTTCTACTTTAAAGGTTGCTTTTTCACATTTATCAACACCAAATGTCATTCTTATATCTGAAAAAGTTTTGACAACTTGCAGTCATGCTTTCAGTTCCTCATCTGATAAGCTATACAGTTGTAAATCATCAGCAAAGAGAAGATGAGAAATCTTTACACTTTCTTTTTTTCTAGGAACCAAATTATAGACATGGCCTAAGCTGTTGATTAGACAACTTAATGGGTTAAGGGCAAGACAGAATAGTAGTGGTGAAAGAGTCACTTGAATATTCCCCCTTTGAATTGTTATCCCTGGGATAATAATTTGTCCTTTATCATGGCTTAATTGAAAAGTGGTCTGCCACTGTTTCATGGTCACTGCAATGTAGTCGATCAGTGTAGGGTATATCTTTCTTTTATCCATGAATGTGGGATACTATCAAAATTTTTTTTGTAGTCAATCCATGGCATACTTCAGTTCTTTCCCATTTTACAGTTCTCCACTATGACTATTTAACAACAAATTATCCTTTTCTCCATACAACTTTTATTGCCCTTTTGTTCTATTGCCATAATTGAGTTTTCTTCTAAATGACTATAAACTCTGTTGGCATCAATTCCAGTGTATAGTTTATACGTCGTTGGAAGGCAAGTTATTGGTCTATAATTTTTAGGGTAGCTTGCAGGTTCACTCTTAAGTAGGAGCACAGATTTTCCTGTTAACCAGGCTGTTGTTGGTTTGGTGTGTGCATATAAACAGTTCTTACTCATGGCTAAATCTTTTGTGAAAAGATGTTAATACTTTTAAACACAAGTTAAGTCCTGCATCTGGGCTTGGGGTTTTCCAATTAGAGGCTTTTCTTTACTTTGTTTCAATCTCTCTGGCTGTTACTTCATCCCATTTCATATCCTGCACCATTAAACTTTTATTTTACTTCCAGCCATTTAGCATCTTTATGTTCCACAGGACCTTCATAAATACTTCTCCAAAATATATCTATTTCTTCTTTTTTTGGTGGTCTTTCAATTCCTTTTACCTTGTTTCCCAATTCTCTAAAAACTTTTTTGGATCATCAATAAATTGCTTATTTTTCACTTTTCCTTTATATTTATCTATGCATCTTTTTTTTCCACCTTTGCTGAGATTTTTAATTTGCGATAGTGCATGATAGATTGATAGATCCTGATCTGTTCTAATACTGCACATTGCTTTTATCACATCTATCTAAGCATTTTTGTTGATCTTTTCCCTCTTCTAAAAGTGACATTTCTTGTCTTAATTGCTTTACAGTTTTCTATATCTGATACTTCCATGGTATTTGATTTCTCCCCTTCCTTTCCCTCACCACCCTATGTTTTTGTGGTTGAACTTTATTCAGTTAATTTACCTGCACAGTAATATATCCTGTTGACTTCTGTTATATTGCATGGATCTCTATGGACAGTCCTAATTTCTGTGTTCATTTGTTTTATCAAATTTCTGACTTTTGGGATTTTACTGCCTTCTGTAGTCTATTTATTTCATTGATCTTAATATGTATTTTTCTATTAAATCAAGCAACGTTTCTCTTAGCTCACTTTCTTCTAAACTGAGGGCACATTTTTTGTTTTCCATTTCCTGTGGGCATTCTACAGAAAATTCTATAGCATCTCCCTGTGGCACATTCTCTTCAATTTCAACCTGTGCAATCAGTTGCTCTGTAATATAGGAACTCACTGGCCTACCACTCCCCAACATTAACTGTGTCAGAGTTGCCACAGTGTCCTGCTCTTTCCCTTGCTATCCAGCTTCAAGTGAATGTTTATACTGGTTTCATGTGGAAGGCTCTAAAATATCTTCATATGGCACCTGACCAATTGCTTCCTGTTCCAATGGTTTCCCCTTAATTTGGATGTCCACTGCTCTATCCTGTTGTGCTTTCTGAATTAGATTTTCTACACTGAATCCTTCACTTCACAGGTACTCCATAACCTCAGTTTCTATTTCTTTAACTTTTCCATTACTAATCTCTTTTTCTACTTTTCATCTTTGTCTTATTTTTTGTATTGCAAAGTTTTCCATATCTGGATTAATTTGCCTGTATTTCTCTTCAAATATCTTTGGTGCTGCTTTTTTGTATTGATTAGTTTTGCTTTCTAATTTGCATAGATATTGCACCATATTAAATCTCTTTTTCTTTCCCATGTCTATATTTCTTCTTCAGAATCTTCCTGTTTCTTACTTTGGGGACTCGTTCCATCATGCTGTGATATAACCTATGTTAGACCTACACCACATTCTTCACTTTGTAGGCACTACATAACTTCAACTTCTATTTTTTTTAACTTCTACTTTACTAATCTTTTCTACATTCCCTCATTGTGATATTTTTTATTGTAGAATTTTCCATATCTGGATGCTTTTGCCCATATTTCTCTTCAAATAGCTTTGGGGCTGCCTTCTTTATATTGATTAACTTGGTTTTTGCCTTTGCATAAATATTGCACCATATCAAATCTCTCTTTCCTATGTACATATTTCTTTTTTATACTTTTCAAAATCTCTAGATTTTATTGTTTATATTTTCACACTTCCTCAGAGGTTTCTTTTTCCAAATGGATCAGAGTTTTAGTTTATATACTGTTTTTCACAAATCTGTTCTATTAATGAACACAAATTTTTATTTGAGCCTTCTGACAGTTTTTCTTGTGGAAGTGTTTTTCTTTCCTCTAATTTCTCTCAATCTTTTTGTTTATCTTGTGTCTGGAAATGCTGTGTTTTTTGTACAATAGTAACAATACATCATATCTTTCTTGTCCTCAATAGTCCACTCTATCGTCTTTATGGCTCTTCTTTGGCTCATCAGTTTTTGTGATTTTTCTGGACTGAAACTTTTACAACAATGGGGCCCATCCTCCCCCTGGGCCTGACCCATTGTAGGAATGTTTCCATATTTTGAGAATTCTACACTATTTTCTCCAGTCCTGGCATGAGTGCACTTACCAGGATTGGGCACTTTTTATCCTGAGTCTTGTGCACCCAGCTATCTTTTTTTTAAATTTACCTATTTCTGTCAGTGATATATGCCATATAAATAGTCTATATATCTGTGTCATCTTGGTGAGATTTTGTGAAAAACAAGGTCTACCTTGTAAAGGTACTCCACTGAATTGTGGTCAGATGCCCCAGTCACTTAGCATTAATTTATCCACAGATGTAAAACACCTATATTTACTTTTTCTGAGAGCAGACAAGTAATGTTCTTGTATTTCCTCACCCAGTCTTGTACTCCAAGAATATACAACTCCAAAATAACATATGGCATTCATAGGAGAGGTCTTCCAAATACCTTTTACATAATTTTTATATTTTTGACTTTTTTTGTGCGTATGTTTTGTTTTGCCTGTGCCTTACTTTTTCCTTCCACTTAAACCTTTTCTATTCGCATCTTCCACCCTTTCTCATCCTTCTCTATCTTTTATTCACCTAAAGCATCACTCAGCCAACATTTTGTAATCAGGAAGGTAAAAATGCTGTCTCAATGAATTATACTTTTTCTGTCTTGATGTTTTAAACCTTACACTGTTACTCTTTTTTTCCTTTTTGTTCTTGTACCTTTTTTTTTTTTTAAACTTGTTTCTACTACTATACAGCTACAGCTTTATTCTACATATTACACCTGTTTTTCTTCATCAAACTACTACTATTCTATCAAAAACTTTTGTTGGTCAGGTACACTTTTTCACCTGCTCATCTTTTGTTATAGTGAGGTTATTAAATTTAGGAAAGAAGCAGTTCTTTGGCAGTGGTTCTTGTTCCTAGATAGCCCACTTACCATAAAACCACATTTTCTCTTCTGTGAGGTTTGAAGAACCACAGCAAGCATTTTATATTTGTATGTTGTGTGCTGACATGGTCCTCTACCTCTTTACCCGCTAACTGAAACACTTTACACTGATCTGTATAAAACAGGGGCACATTACACTTTCCAAAATAAACTGCAATTTCATTTTTAAATCAACCTTTTAATGCCAAACCCCATTCCACACTTAATCACCGATTACTTAAATGGAATCAACATTTAAATGTGTTTGATAGTTCTATCATCGGATTTAAAATTGTCAGCTGTTATATTTACAAACCCTTAAAGGTCCAAATGCATTGCAGTCATTTGAGTCTTTCATCTGCACTTACATACACCAAAAAGCTTCTAAAGTTGTCCTTGTTTTTGAAACATAATTCATGCTTCTCTTCTATAGCTGCATGAAACGACACAGTTAAATTAGAAGGGTTCAACAGCCACCAAATTAATCAACAATGTCTTGAAAAAAGCCATTTGGATGTCTCTTTATGTAATTTTCATTGCTTTGGTATCAGAATCCTTTGGCATGTCACCTGTTTCTTCCAAAATATACAAAACACATGCTTTTCTAAGAATACCTAAGGACCCATGGCCTCTCAGCTTTTTTTCAGCCAACTAATCCATGTGGTTTCCACCTCAGTTGCACAAAATCTCTTTCTGCTTACACATGCGGTACTTTTATTTGGCTCATCTTCCATTTACTCTGACATTACTTGCAAGTCAACATGTTTTCCTTTTGCCTCCAAATCATTGCCATTACTTGCATTCTTTGCATCCACACCAATATTTCCTGCATCAATTTTTATTGTATTGTTTGTTTCAATGCAGCCTGCTTCCACTATTTATTTACGTCAGTCTTCTCAATTAAAAAACAGGATTTCTTCTGTGCTCTGTCCAAATTTCCAATAGTCCACCTTGGCTGTCCCCTGGTCCTAAATCTAATGAATTCTACCAGGCCATAAAAAAACACCAAATAAAAAAGTACACAAGCAAGCACACAGTGCAATGGTTAGTGCTGCTGCCTCTCAAAACTTTGTTCCCAATTTGATTCCTAATTTGGGTATTTTCTACCTGCACCCTTCATATGTTTGCTGTATCCTCATGGATTTTTTCCTGGGCTCTTTACTTTTCTCCTGTATTCCAATAACATATCATAGCTGAATTTGCAACTCTCAAAGGTCTCTGTGTACCTCTCAACTGTCCCTAACTTTGCAGAATCTCTCTGATTTTCTCACATTTTGCCCTGTCCATCATAAAATGTTCAGTTTTCAGGTAAAACACTAAAGATTGCAATCAGTCAATAACGTGCAACACTATGGTTTCATACTTATTGCTTATAGAATGCATGTTGATATAAAACATTGTTCGGTTAATGTTCTGAATGAGTTATAGTAATAATTTAAAAACTTGTTCCAGATTTTGGTCTTTTGTCATCACTACATACTTTGGCTTTGTCCCCAGTTCTTCAGCATAGAAGCTAACAACTCTGTGTTCATGAAGTGTCTTACACAGATATGCAATTAACTGGAATCCCATCCTCGACTGTTTTTGTGCTTTACACTTTCTGATTCTTAAAATGGGAGCCAGGTATCCCACAAAACTGAATATAAAGTAAATGTCAAAGAATGAATGAAATCTAAAACTGAATACATAGTCCTAAATCCAAGAATTTAAAGAAGTTAAATTTCTTTGGTATAAAATGAGTTTGATGAGGCTACCCACCCTGAGCTCCAGAGTAAGCCAAATGAAACTATGACTATTTATTGCAACTGTCCTCAATGTGTTTATAAGAAAACCACATACGCGTATAAGTGTTATGACATCTATTTGCCAGCTGATAGTAAAGTCATTTAAGATCTTATCATAATAGTAGTTGTCATACTTCTCACTGTTGCAGTACTCTTTACCCTTAGGCTATCCTCGGCAGAATATCCCAACATCTGGCCAGTATACCAAAGACTTCACACTTTCCAGGTATCATACTCCAGTCGTATGTCTTACCTGCAAGGTACATATGTATGTATGGATGCCTAATTCTCAGAATTGAAGTGCCAGAGGAGAACCAGACCAAACAGAGAAACAATAACATATCCATACAGAAAGGGAATCAGAATGAAATAAGGATGGAATTAAAAAATCCTTCATCTCAAAACAAGGACTTGCAGTAGTAAACAACAGTGAGAGAGTCAGCGCACACACACAAAAAAAAAAAGGAAACTCCAACTTTGAACGCAATTATTTTGTTAGAAAAAAACAAAGCTTTTGAGATAACCCATTCCTCAGTGCTTATACATCACACAAGAAAAAAAATATTAAATATAGTTGTATCATGTGATCACAGCCAACCAATAAAATCAATTAAAATATCAACAACAGTTACTAAAATACATATTTAACAAACATAATAAACTTTTAAAAGACAAAAACATATATATATCAATGATGCTGCATTTGTTTTTCAATAAAACAGTTAACATTACTATTCAATCCTGGTTTATAGTCAGCTTTCAACCTAAGAATCCAACCATACTCACTATTATCTAATATGTTATTTATATCACAACCCCTGGTCAATTTTTTAATCACAGTAATCACCCTAAACTTAAATTTATGCCTATTGTCAACCTCTAAAATATGTTTACTTAGGGTATTTGTTTCTATACCTCTACATATTTCAGACCTGTGCTCAGTAATACATTTTCTGAGCTTACGACTACATTTACCCACATAAAAAGAACATCTAATGCAGGTAGCAAGATAAACCACTTGCATGGTATTACAAGTAGCATAACACTGAAAAATATACATCTTATTTGTACTGGGGTATATAAATGTATTATTGGTGAGTATATCTCTGCAGCAACTACAATCGTAGCATGGAAAGGTTCCTGACAAACTAATTTTCTATCATTCATAGTATCTAGATAAAAATCCTTATAACAATCTTCTCTTAATGCTTTTACAATTTTTATATGCAAACCTTGGTTGGTCCTGCAAAAAGTGTTGTAAATCAGGCATGGTTCTTAAAATCTGCCAGTTTTTACTTATTACATTTTTTAATTGAGAAGTTATCCTATTATATGCAGTTATATAGCGACTCATATTTTCATGCATGCCTATTATTAACATCTCTAAATTGATTACTAGCTTCCCTAAACAGTGGTGCAGCTATTCCATCCCTACTACAAATCGCTTCATTTAATATGCCTTCTATCATTGTTGTTTCATATCCACTTTCCTGAAATTCCCTGGCCATTTCATGCATCTGTTCTAGACATTTTTTATCATCAGTATTCAGCCTGACATATCCATTCTCATCTATGCTAACATCTAAGTAGATATGGGTACTCGAACAAGACATGTTAAACTTCAAAAAAGTAGTACTATCTACATATTTGACATATTCATTCAACATATCCTTAGTCCCTTTCCAAATTAAAAAACAATCATCCACAAAGCATGTATACCATAATGCATCACCATTGTAATTACTGATACTACTGTAAATGAACTCAGTTTCCCATTAATTTAAAACTAAATTAGCATAGGTGTTGGCCACGGGCATACCCATGGCCACATCACAACCTGTAAGTATGGTTGGTTAATAAACAAAAAATATTCTTAGGGAGCACTATAAAAACAGTTGACAATCTCAGTCTCTCTTACTCGCATACCTGAATTACTTGCAAGAAAAAAAGGAGGCAGAAGGGAGAGATAGAATACTGCAACAGTGAGAAGAAGGACTTGTACTGTTATGGTAATATCTTACACAGGAGTACAATATCCTTCCTTAAACCCATAAAGGACAGCCCTGGCAAATCCTGCCCTGGCAATCACATCTAACCTATAATGTTTTGGAAAAGTATGAACAACAGACCAAGTAGCAACTTCCAAAATGGATCCAGTATCCAAACAAAAAACAGAAGAGGTGACTGCCCGGTAGAATGAGCACAAAGAGAAGAGGAAAGCTGTTTACCACAAACAGCCAAACATAATAAATTACCTTAGAAATCCAGGAGGAGATGGTTTACTTAGACACTGACAAACCCAAAATTCCTGGCATGAAAGGAAACAAAAATTTGCTTAGATTTTCTGATGTATTTTGACTTTTTACAAGTAATATCCGAGTTGTCCATGTAAATCCAAGGTGTGTTGGACCCGATCACCAGGAGTCTATGGATAAGGAAAAAAAGAAGAGAAGTTGAATGGACTGATTCAAGGACAAATTGACCATGTGCATAAATGGAGGACTGGTAGTAAGGCACCTTGTCCTTGTAAAAAAAAAAACAAAAAGGAGCAACTGCAATGAGAACTTGGAGTTCAGAAACCCTGTTGACATAAGGAAGGAAGAAAAGATGGGTGCAAAAGGCAACTGAGTCAATTATTTTCAAGATCAAAATTAAGGTCACAAGGAGGAATAGGCATTTTTGGTGGGTCTGAAATGAAGGAAATCTTTTAGGAATTGCTTGACTTGAAACCTAGAAGACAAAGGTAGATTCAGAGACAGACAGGCTTTAAATGGCAACAGGCATAAACAGCATTCGTTTAACAAAAGAATATGTCCAGCCATCATTGAACAATTTACCCAAATAAAGAACTTTAGACATCCCCACAGTAATGGGGTGGGGGTCCTCATCGTGTTTGAGACACCAAATAAAAAATCTCTTCCATTTAGCCACACAGGATTTTCTAGTAGTGGGTTTTCTGGCTTCCTACAAAACATGAAGCATGTCCTCAGAAAATTGATGCCTTAAAGTAAACAAACCCTCTCACCCAAATTGTCAGTTCAAGTGTGGATAAGAGAGATTGAATGAAATACGCCTTATCTTGTGTGAGAATATCCATCCTGTGAGGTAACTGGTGATGATTGCCCTTAGTCAGGTAAAAGGAGGAACCAGCACTGTCTAGTCCAAAAGGGAGTCACCAGCAGGATTTTGTGCATGTTCTACATGAACTTGTGCAAGACCCTGGGAGGTAGAGGAACAGAGGGATAGGCATACGGAAAAATCTCAATCCAAGAAAAAGACATGGTGTCTACTTTCCAAGCCAGCAGACTTGGAAATCTGGAACAGAACTGGGGAAGTTTTCTGTGCAAAGAAGAGACAAAGATATCTACTTTAGGAGTGACATACAATGTCCAGAAACACCTCTCTGTGAAGCATCCATTCACAAAGATGTGTCCTGGACCTTTTCAAAGAGTCTGCAACTAGATTGTTCTCTGAAGACAGGTAAACCCCTGAAGAACCAAGTGATGGCAGATTGTAAAATCTCAAGCCTGAAGATCCAGCTGGCAAAGAAGGCAAGATTTTATGACATCTGCTTACCAATATACCACATGACTGTGGTATTGCCTATAAAATCCTTTAGAGGACCTGGAATCCAAAGAGGAAGAAAGGCTTTAAGATCCAGGATTAGAGACCTCATCTCTTTGATATTAATGTGGTCTGACATTTGTTGGTGCAAACAAAGACCCTGGACTTTCAAGTTTTTGGAAGAAACTCCTCACTCAGATTCAGAAGTAACCATATACAGCTGCTGAGTAGAAAGAGGAATCTGAAAAGGCAGACCTAGATTAAGGGAAATCTGCTGAATCCACCAGCTGAGTTCAAGTTTGAGACAAGGTAACAAGAACTAGAAACTCCAGGGGGTACCAGTGCTGAAGACAAACAGTCTTGAGATGCCATTAACATTTCCTCATGTGGAGTTTGGCAAAAGGAAACATGGGAATGGTGGATGCCATATACCCCAGGGCTCAGATAAGTTCCTTTTCAGGAAGAAATGGAAGGAGAAGGAGACTGGAAATAGCCATTCAAAAAAAGGATCCTGGGAGGGAAAAGGTAACTCAGCATTAGGATGGTCTGAAGCCTACAACTCAAAAAGACTTCATCCTGAGATGGAGTCACCACAGACTTTTTGAGATTGAGGGTGAATCTCTCACTGTGCAGTAGAAGCATAGTGAAGTGTAAATTTTGAAGCAGAAGCTGCTGAGAGGGGGGCTTGAATCAGGTCATCCAAATAAAGGAATATCTGAAGGCTACGACAGGGGCCAAAACATCTGGTTAATACCTTTGGAGATGTAAAAAGACCAAAAGGCAAAGCAGAGAACTGATAATGGAAGGATAGGAATATGAAGGTAAGTATCCTTCAAATCCAGGGAAACCAGAAAGGATTAAGGATACAAAAGAGGGAAGAGTCTGAACAGACAACATCCTGAAGGAAGGAACCTTGAGAAAGGTGTTGAATTAGGACAAGTCTAGAATGGTCCTCCACAACCCCTCCTTCCCAGGAACCAAAAACATTTTGGAATAAAACCATTCCCTACTGAGGCAAAGGAACAGGGTGCATTGCTACCAGTTCTGCCAGATCCTTCAAGACCAAAGTAAATGAGGAAGCTGGCAAGAAGGAACTGAGGAAGCCCAGAATATGGAGGAAGGAACTTCCAGGCCATGAAATAACCATGTTGGATGATGGAGAATGCAGGCATCTGTGGTTATCTGTTGCCAAATGGGGAAGGAAAGGGTGAGCCTGAGGGACAAAGGAATCTGGATAAGGTGGAAGGGAGGCTGGATGTCTGACTGAGACAGATTTATACAGAAGAGAAGGTTATTATTCTCTGGAACCCTGAGTGCATTTATCCTGGAAATTCCACCTAGAAACCCTCTTACTCCTAGTAGGTTGTCTATGCTGCCTATGGACAAAGGCAGCTTTTAATGAATAGCTCCTTTGAAACTCAGGTACAGGAGAAACAACATTTGTTTAAGGTCCAGCATAGATCTGCCCTTATCCTCCAAAGTTTTAAACAATTCTGCAGCAGCAGTGCCAAAAAGACTCGGGAATCAAAGTCTGGCCTTAATGTGGAAGTTTTCTGTGCAGAGAAGAGACCAAGATATCTACTTTAGGAGCTACATACAATGTGCTACCAGGAATATATCACCATGACAGAACCAGATGCAGCAGCCTTAGAGGAGGCAACAGCTGCATTTAATGGAATAGTGAGCCACCTGAGAGGCAGAAATCAGAAGAGAAATAGATTAAGTATTACTATCCGAATGAAGTATGCAAGTCAACCTCCACCCCAATGAGAGAGAACAGCCAAGACATATCTAGTCATGGGGGTCCGATAGTGTCCCTAAAGCCCAAAGTAGCAAAAGTATAATTTATTCAACTACCTATCCATACACAGCTGTCTTTGTCAGAAGGTAGAAGCTTGGAAGAGGAAAGCAGTTTGGATGGCTCATCTGTGGACATGGATACTAAAGCAAGATCGGATGAAGGAATTTTATACATATACTATATATGTATGCTATAGAAATATTTATGATCCACAGGCACATTATAGTATCTGTCTAGATTCTTAGGAGCTGGTGGCTGAGAGTCAGGAGCTTGAGAATCTGCTGTAAATGTGCCCAGTAGGTCAGCTAAGACAGGAATACTGTAGATGGTCTGGGGAAGTCCTTTTGTAAGAGTTAACAGTTGATAGTATCTATTTTGTACCTCTGAATGTTGAGAACAATCCTACTGAAAGTGTTCGGTCATAAAAGCCACTGTATTCCCTAAGAATAACTCCTCAAAAGGACAGCCAGGTACAAAGAATCCTCTTCATTAGACACCAAAGCCAAAGGTGAGTATTTGCTAAGAATTCCTCACCAGAGTCCAACTCCTCCTCAGAAAAATCAGAATCCCTAGATTTCTTAGATGGAGTAAAAGACTAGGGCATAGCAGCAGTGCCAGACCATCCTTGTGGGGGTTTCAGGGCTGTGAAGGCATTAAACAGCCCCAGAGTAAAGTCCTGCTACTCTATGAGGATCTTTAGCCACGAGATCCACGTTTGGTTTTCTGTTCCTTTTTTAAAGGAACATTTGCTGTGACAAATTTAGGAGATTCATACCCCTGTTCAGATTCAATGAGAGTACCAGACACCTGTTTAACTAAAATTTGGGGAATCCCCCTAGACCCTTCAAATATAATCAGCCATGGTTCCCCCATCATTTCTGTACCAGATGCATACACAGCCTCAGTGGACATGCTAGTAGGCAGCTACTTGGAGATGCTGATATATTCAGAATGTTAAACTAGCAGTGGCAATCAAAAGATAATTAAAACTGCATATGAATCCCATTTAGAAACTGTAAGGACCAACAGGACTGTCCTGCAGTTTGGTAACATTTCTTTCATCAGTGTTCCCCTTTTCAAAAATGTAATAATGCACTAAGTCTTACTACACTGTGTTGAACAGTGTGAGCTGAGAGTGCACTTTTGAAGGATGTGGTACAATTGGGGAGTTGGTATATATATATATATATATATATATATATATATATATATATATATATATATATATATATATAAAATTTAGGGGGTATGGGAGTTGCCCCACTAAAATATATATATTTTAATTATTTTATAGTTTTTAGTTGATGTTTTTCTGGGTTTATCTTTTGGAAAACCATCAGAATACTGCATCTCCATGAAATGAAGGTAAGCCAAACCAGAAGTATAAGTGGAGAGAGGAATGATGTTCAGGGATGGACAAGAGAGAAAAGAATGTCTGTTGAATGCCTCTTTACTGTACTAGACAAAACATCAAGGGAAATGTAAGTGTTCAAGTGAGAATGACAGAACTACAGTGCAATTATCTATCGTTCATACAAAACTGAATACCTGTTTGTGATCACTGAAAAATATTCCAGGTATGCTACAGCAGCTTGAACGATGTGGGGTGGGTGAGAAAACTAGACACCAGAGATAGCTATGCTGTGCCTTCAAGACACTTAAAGATTCAAAACCACTCCCTTTGACATGCCCACCATGTGCATTAGTCCAGTGCACCACCACAGGTAGATGTGTGTTAAAATTTCTGCTGTCAGCACAAAATGATGGTATACAACTAATCAGACAGGCTCTCCTCCATGTCTAGGATCTCAGAAACTGACACTGGCCTAACCCACATTTACAGTGCAAAGATGGATCAATTCTGTGTCAGTCTGAGAATCTGTCTCAGGGAAATTACTTGTGTGTGCACTGGTGGTAAGCCATGAGATGGTAAAACAACTTGTAAGAAACTGAACCCAAGGACTGTAAGAATCAATGGAGTCACAGATACAACTGATAGTAATTCTGATAGGGTGTAGGTAACACAACAAGTCTTACTGCACAAGCCAAAAGAGCTAGCCTGTCATTCAGGTTGGAGTTCTAACTCAATATTTTCATTTACAAATGTGCTTGATGTAACAGAAGAGACTGTTTAGAGAGGAAAATGAACCTGCACACTAATTAAAATGAAGAGAATACACCACTTAAGTTTCAGAAAGGGCAAACTGATCTTTTGAAGCAAGTAACAGAAAAACAATCCACTGCAGACCTTAAATCATGTGAAAATTGATTTGAAAAAAGACAGACTGGGGAATATTCTTTTTTCCTAAACTTTAGGAGGATGACTTTTTATTATGTTGACACAACACAAAAATATAACAAACACACAGAGGACATGAACAAATTTGCTTAGTGTATGGTTTTGTATTAATGTTTGCAAGAAGGATTATAAAATAAAGCTCAAGGAATATACCTAATATGGCATAAAAGGTCATTCTTTTACAGGATTCTTACTACAAATTAACCATGCTAAGTTCATATCCAGCACTATTAACAGCAATTTAAATATCTGCAAAATGAGCTATACATGAGGCCCTGTGAAAACATATTACAAAAGGTTTGTGTTTGAAACAGTACAGCTTTATTTTAACAGATTAAGAGGTGCATGACATGTCTGTGATCCACCTTTTAAGAAAGCAAATTAGTGCTTCAATGAAACATTAAAATCTGTTTTTGTAAAAAAGGTGATATACTGTCCTGTAAAGTATGAAGTCTAAAATCACCAAAACAGATCTGCTCATTATGCTGGATTAAGGAACAATGTAAAATTCTGAAATACTGGTGGGGAAATAGCAGCAACCAGATAAACAGTGTATCCCTAAATCTTATCCCTCTGAGTTTACCTTGAAATAAAAAAAAAAATTATATTCCATCTGTTTGGCAAATAAACCCAGACATTTTGAGAATGGAGCCATAGCTGGTATACGAGGCCAGTGTGAATATATATACTAAACAAAGAGCTGTCGGTGGGATGCTCAGCAGTCTGATACACAATCTGTGTTTGTTTTTGGCTCCCCACACTGAAAGGAATAATATATCCAGTCTCTGACATCCTTCTTTTTAACAGCCTTACTCTTCAGTCACTTACACACAACTTCTTTAAATAAGCCAAAAGAAGATATTAAAATAAATGTGTCTTCGCATATCACAGTTCTATTGTCTATTATCTTTAGTCCAAGCAGCCATACATATGGAGATTTAAACTCTGATAGCACCTGCACACCATTGTCAGGCTTCCCACTTTAGCACCCTGGTGGATGCCCAATTAGCCAGTGTCCAGTGAAAGAAATTTGAAGAAACCCATCTCTGAAATTAAACTTTAGATTTGTGTTCTTATGATTTCCTATTTTTATTCCTTGTGCTTTCCTCCTTCCACTATTCTTGTCAGCTTTTTAACATAGACCAGCATGCATAAGCAATGGTAAGGATGTTTAAACTCTTGGATAACATTTTCCAAGTTCAGCACATGATGAACATCAAGTTTGTGACTACCTGATACTCACTACCACCAAAAACCAGAAAAAATGGATATTAAAGTTTTAAGACAGAGATGCAGTTTCTCTGTTCCTCCCAGTCTGCCCTTGGTGCTGCATCTACCCCAAACCAGGGTCCCCATATACAAATGAAGCACTTAGCATTACTTTTTTCATTTCCAGTATATTAGCAGGTATCTAATACATACAGTCACCTCTTGAAATAAAAAAAACTAATATTGTTTTTCCCCTCAAAACGTAATACAGTAGCTACTTCCATCCTTCCTCACATGACTGATACAGGGTGATGTCTCACATTAGGATCAAACAGCAATCTGTGTCTACCAAGTTTCAATGACGAACACTGTTGTTTTCCCAAATGGAGAAAAAAAACTCCTCTGATATCCCTTCCTAAACCTTCCACTACTGACACTGTAATGTCTCTCCAGCTGTTACTTCAGGACAAACATCTTCCCCAATCAGAGATGTTTCAATGTTTTCACTTATCGAGAGCAGACTGTAAATGAGAGGATGCTTCTATATATCATACACATACACAGACAGATATGCATATAATACTTTAATTACAATGTGGAAGAAAAAAGTGATCTTATCACATTTGATCTAAATATATACTTCAGTACAGCTTATAGTTATAACTGATAAGGAAAATGTACAATTTGTTAATCACTGGTATGAATTTTCTTATAGATATACAAGTAATATTACAGTTTACAGTATATGCTGGATTGTGCGAGTTGGTGGTGCAATTAGGGTCATAGGACGATACTAAGCTATTGGCCGGGAGGCCCTTATAAGCTTAGCCAATAATTTCACCCATGTTCCCACAAAGTCAGCACCTATTTTCCCTGTCCAGCAGGGATACAGGTGGGATCCCAGGGATACATTTTTTGTTTCCCATCCAGTCATCCAGGTTCCTCTTAAAGATGGCTAGTGAGCTACTCTGCATGAAATGGAGAGGAAGTCTATTGCACAGATGGGGAGTCAGTGGGACACAAATCTATCCCGCCAACAAGTTCTGTTAATGTCGCAGACCAAGTTGAGACCTTGTGTGCAGGTTGCGTGGGAGGAGTTTTACTTATGGATATGCAGCAGCTCCATCAAGGCTGAGTCTAAGATGGCCTTGTATGTCAGACACAGGTCACCTCTGAGTGGTCTGTATGAGACTGAGTAGAGGGACAGGGCTTTTAGCCTAACTGTATAGGTTAGGTGTTTGAGACCTTGAATTTTCTTGGTCAGGAACCTCTGCGGTTTCTCCACATTTCTGCATATGCTTGGCAAGGTACATGCCAAAGGGGGCATTGTACTCGATAATGGGTATAAAATGAGGAGTACAGGGATGTTATGACCTCCTCGTTCCTGGACAAAATACCCTTACTTATGAGGCGGGCCATGTAGAAAGTCTTCCATACAACAGACGCAACATGGTGGTCAAAGTCAGGTTGCTATCAACCTGGGTGCCCAAGTCCCTCACGACTGATTGCGTGCTTAGCACATTATTAATGTGATTAGGGGGAATACCATTTTCCACAAAGGGGATAATGATGCATTTCTTGGCATTCAGTTTGAGGCCATGCTTCTGGCACTAGTCATTAGTTTGGTTAAGGCCCTCTTGGAGGATGTTCACATTACTAGGGGAATTCATGAGAGGACCCAGCTTCAGTCAACTGCAAACTTTGTCAGCCAGAGACCACTGGTTTTGGCTTGTACCTCAGAAAAGTATATCCCAAACAGAAGAGGACCCAAGACAGATCCTTGGGGTACGCTGCTTGTTACTGGTCTACTACTAGAGGTGGCTTCTTCCTATTTTGACTGTGTGGGTTCTATCACTGAGCCAGTTAGCCACCCATCTGGTAAGATACGGGTTGATGCCTAGCTGGGAGAGTTTATCTATTATGCCCATGTGGGGAATAGTGTCAAAGGCTATGGCTAGGTCAAGGTAAGCAGTGTGCACTGTCTTACTCTCATCCATGGCTTTGGTGACTGTTTTGAAAAAGGCAACCAAGTTTAACAGGCATGATCTCCCTTTGACAAAACCAAACTGTGTGGAAAATGTCCTTGTTTATAAGGTCTATGATGATGCATTCCATGGTCTTGCAGATCAGGCTAGTTAGGCTGATTGGCCTATAATTGCCTGGGCTGGTGGATGCTTTACCTTTGTGCAGAAGGATGACAGTGGCTGTCCTCCATTCTGCTGGGATGAAGCTGGTGCACAAGCTTTGGTTGAATAGGGTGCCTAGTGCTGATGATAGCTCTTGCCTGAGTCCATGTAAAACACAGCCAGTGATGATGTAGCGTACCATGGAGGCTGTAATTTTTGCCTTTGAAAGGGCATTAACCTGCTTCCTGGTGATGAGGGGAGGGTACAGGTACTGGGGATGTCCTGGTTTACTGATGGGGGGGGGACAGGGAGATGAAGTTTTCACTGAACTTGGCTACCAGCAGGTTGGCTATATCTATGCCATTTGTGTATGTGGTATTCTTGACCACCAATTCAGAGCAAATTTAGGAGTTACCTTTGAGACTGCAGATGTATGCGAAGAAAGCCTTGTGATTGTCCTTAGTGGATGTGGCCAATTTGGACTCAAAGTTAGCCTTAGGGGATTTTACCAGTGACCTTATTTACTTGTTCAGACAAAGGAGATAATCCTTCCAACTTGGCACCTGCTCTTTCTTGGTCCTGGAGAGCAATCTTTTTCTTTTATCATTGAGTCTGTTTATTGCTGCTTTCCACCAGGCATGTTTAGTATTCCTTGAGGAAGATGATTTGGTCCGGTCAGGTATTGCTGAGTCCATGCAGCTGTATAGCTGCTCATATAGTTTTTTTGGTGTAGGCTTGGACATTAGCTCTTGATTCAACTGAAGGGATGGTGGCTGTGAAGCTGTTTATACCTGTTTTCAGGAGGTTGTAGTCATCTTTGGAAATGTTTTTTTTTTTGTTTGACCCTGGTGGGGGGGGGGGGGTCAGGGGAGATGGTGACTTTCAAAGTGACTGCTTTATGGTTAGATCTTACCAAGGAGGATGACACTGTAGGCATACTACAATGGCTATGCATGTTGGTTATTACCAGGTCCAGGATATTTTTATCTCTTGTGGGGGTGTCAACCAGTTAATCTAAAGCACTTGCATTGATGAAGTCACAGTGTTCATGTTTGAGCTAGAATAGGTCTTCCACTTTATGGTTGGGTAGTTAATGTTGCCGAAGATCAGGGTAGTGGGTTGAATCTTGATGGCTTCGTGGAAGTCCACATAGGTGGAGTGTGCTTCCTGAGTCATGGTTGGGGGTCTGTAGCTAGCTATGATCTGAATAGGTGTTTTGTCAATAGTTACCTGTGTCTCCTGTGAGTCATACTGTTTGACCAGCCTAGAGGCGTGTATATCTTTGATAAATATTGAAATTCCACCTCCTTTGGCTTTGTAGTCTTCTGTTTGGGGTCTGAAAGTATGGTAGGACAAGTAACCTGGTAAGGCTGGGGTGCTCTCCACAACTTTGAACCAGGTTTCAGTGACTGCGCAAATGTCAGCATCTTCCAGGTCGAGAAAAATCTTGCAGTGAGTGCAGTTTCATGTTGACTCCTAGCGTTTAGCAGCATGACCTTTAAATTTCATTTAGAAGAATTTTTCACATTGGTAAATTTATCCTTATGACTTTGACTAAAAAAGGCACTATGGGGGAGGCAATATCCTTTGCCAGAAGCCTGAAGCCCAGGGGAGACAGATGAAGGCCATCTCTGGCAAAGCACAGTGGTCTGTCGATCATGTCCTCCCAGGCTGTAAGGTACTGGATCCCCTTGGAATGACACCAGAAACTAATCCAATTGTTAAAGTCAATAATTTTCTGTTTGTACTGAGGCATCATTCTGGTTGATGGTAGGATGCTGCTTAAGGCTAGGAACATACCTGCCTGGGACACATTCAGTCAGCTCAATCATGACTTTCTTCATATAGTCCAGAGGTACATCTCAAGTCATTCACACCAACATGGAATACAACAGAATAATAACAGTACCTGTTGTTGAGAGACTTGAGTGCATGAGTGGCATGGCAGATTCTAGCACATGACAAGCAACATACTGTGACTTCTCCCTTGCCTAGTCTGATGAGGGGCACATCTCACTTCCAGGCCCTTTCCCTATTCTCCACTCTTGTGCAACCCTGGAGTTGTTTTAAATACATAAGGAGGATGTCAGGTGGGCTAGCCCTCCAGCAAAATATTTTTTTATTTATTGTTGAATTAGATGAAGTGATCATAAACCAGGTATGTTAAGATATTTTGTCTTTTAGATTAAAAGTTTTTTTTTCCTTTTCTTGATGAACTTAGTTCAGAGATTCCAGTTCTCAGAGCATTCAGTTAACACTTGAGCTACCATATATGTTATCAATAGCTGAATCTCAATACATTGCATTATTGATACTACAGAGGTTAGCTTAATATTAGCATATAAACTTTAAAGAATGAAGAGATGGAGTCCCATTAAAACTACATATTTAGAATACTAATAAAACTTGGACAACAACCTGAACTTTGTATTAATTAGATAAAATCAAATCTAAGAACATTCTTTATTACTCAACACATACTTGCAATATGGAATAAGCTTCCCATCTTTATCCATAGTTCAGATAGTCATAGAATTCTCAAGAAAAATCTGGAAATCTGGGTTGGCACTGGCAGTCATGTTTGTAATTCTAAATTCAAGGAGTCAGTGTTCCTTGAAGACTTTCTGACTGCAACTATATAAGCCTCAATTTAGGAGGACATTCCTGTGGCTGGCAGAAATCAGTGTTCTGTGTCCCTTCTCCAAAAAGCTGACAAACATACACTGAGATTTGATCTTCACACATACAAATGGCAAGATGAACTGGGTGAGTGGTCTTGTCAGTTCCAAAACAAGAGTACTGAATGACCTGTGTCACATCTCTCACTAGTATCTAAATACAATTTCAGTGCTGACTACAGAATAACATCACATCTGGTCACCTGACTCTGGTTCCTACACTACCCTCTCCCTAGATACTTGAGCAAGGATCTGGTACAGAGGTGTCGCAATTCACACAAAGAGCTTTGCTAAGGTTTATTCCAGCATCTGGAGACTGTAAAACAATTCCAATACTTTCATTCTCTGGCACCCCATGGTAGCAATTAGTTCACCAATAAGGATAAGAAGAGCAAGATCCCAACCCAGACATTGTGTCGCTGGCTGCATTCAGACCTGCGAGATAAAATCTTTATGGCCTAAACCAAGTCATTTAATTTCAAGCTATTTTTCTTAAAGTTAGCTGGGCTGAGCTTAACCCCTTCCTTTCCAGCATCCTCTGTTAACATATATGTATTTCGCCAGTTACAACACAGTCTGACATGTCCATCAGGACCCACTGGTGACACAGTTTTAACACAAGCAACTTTACAAATACATTTTTAACATAAGTATCTGTACAAATCAGTTTGATTTTCAAATGACAAAACTCTTTACAGAACTCCAGCTAGTTATGCTAGCATATGTTATACATGCACTGACCAACTCTCTTTGGCATAGCTTGCACTACCCCACATCATCATACTTGCAATGAAAATGTAACTACAGAATGTTCAAGAAAATAGGTGCAAATGGTCATATAATGTACAGAGTATCAAAAGCAGACCTGATAAAAGAATGAATGAATATAATTATTAGCAATGATGCAAATGGATCCATACCCATTTCATCAAGAGACAAGTGTTTGAGTTCCTCTTATTGGAATGGACTTGATAATTCATGGGATTTGTTAAGCATTTAAATGTGGCACACATTAACACCCAAGAAAACTGCTACCAGGCATGGAAGTACTTGAGCAACACTCAAGTACAGAGGTTTCTAAAGGATAGGTCTAGTAAAGTACAAGAATAGCCCTTTATTGCATGTTTTGCACTAGTACAAGTTAGCATTGTTTTCAATGTTGAGTACACTAGGATTGTGACAGTGCTGTTCTTATGTGTATCCTCAGACCAAATTAACAATTCATGATATCTGCCTTTTACACTATAAAATACATCCCAGTAACTTAGTACGGTGTTATATCCATTCTATTCTGTATAAGTTTGTTAAATATCTTATCTGTGTTATTCAACACTATAGGTTTCCAATTTAGATTTTTTTTCCTTTTTCCATATAAATTTAACTATACTACTACACAATTCTGAGTATTTAAATCTTTCATATGACCACTCTTCAGTAATCTCACAAAATAATATCATCATATTTTTGTACATCTAATCCTGCTGTTGAATTCATATTCACCAGGCTTAGTACTTTAACTTTTTTAGCATTACATTTTTTCCAAATCTTCATTGTCTAGTTTTGAAGAGTTTCACTTTTCATGTCTTTTTCTTTTCTTTATATACATGTGTCGTGTTCCATAATAAACTCAATTATTTCTTCCTGTTGATTATGTATCCTTCCTTCTTTGTCAGCCATTTCCCTTATAGTACTATTATCCTCTCTAATTTATTTAAATAAACAACTATTTTCTTTCCATGCAATAACATTTTCACTTGAACAATGTTATTTATTTATATTTATTTTTTTTATTCAACCTAAATATCTCTTGTTCTGTAATAAAAATACTTTTAACATTTCTAAGCAACAGTATCCTCAATTATTTTCTTCTCTGATCAAATTTATTTCACATTCCAAACATATTTATATTTACTTTTAATAGACCAATTTTGATAAGTATGTGAGGTTTCCCATAATTCATTATATCCGTTCCTTTTTCACTTCATCTATGCTTGTTAATCCTCTTTATTCCATTTCCTATCTTTGTATGATTTTAATCTCTTGCATCCCAATCCAAATGATCTGAAAAACCTGCATCTATAACTCCTTTTACTAGAAATATACCTAAGGAAGTTCTGAAATAATCTATTTTCATCTTATACCTTCCTCTACTATACCTCTATTCCTTAGCATTCCAAATCTTTATTTGGCCACATTTAGGAATGTCTGATACTTTTTTTTACATCTTTATTCTTATTTTTATTTTCTATTAAATTGCAATTGAATTCTGTTACTATTATTATTTCCATATCAACTGTCAAATGATCTCTCTTTCTTTATCTGCTACTTATATCTATCTCTACATCCTGTAACCCCATCCTTACAATTCATCCTTAAGTGACCAATAATACATTTATAACATCTCGTCTCACATCTTTGCTTCATGACCTTTCTCACCAAGTATATAACATTTGTATTACTAGGTTGACACCATAAGTGGGGACATCCACCCCAACTCAGGCCCAAATCCATCCTGTTCAACACAAACTGCTCAAACACAATTGTCAGAACATATCCCCATTATCTTCATCCCTGGGCAAATCAACAGTAACAATATTTTAATGCTAAATATTAATATTAGAAGTATCAAAAATAAAATACCTGAACTCCAGGCCACAATAGCACACTACTCCCCAGACATAGTTGCTTTAACAGAAACCTGGCTAAATAAAAACATAACTAACTCAGAAGTTCTCCTTACCAGCTACAATATCATTAGACAAGATAAACCACTTCGTAAAGGGGGTGGAACTGCCTTACTGTGCAAGTTCAACTTAACTTTACATCAAATACCAAACTCCTACCCCTCCCCCAAGAATTGGGACATACTTATCTCACAACTTCAACTTCACCCTTAAAAGGTCATCACCACAATTGTGATCTATATTCCACCTGGTAATAATACACCTGCTAGCCTTGAAGACTTCTTATCCTGGTGTTCTTCCACATACTCACAAGAAACCCTCATTCTGGGGTATTTCAACCTAGATTTGTACACCTGTATATCAGAACCACCAAGTAATCTAATAAATGTCCATGGCTACCAGCAGCTATTCCACATTCCAACTAGATGTGATAAAAAATCTAAAAGGGAATCCATCCTTGACTTGGTCCTAACAACCCCAAATTGTACCCCCACAGAGGCAGTCTCCCAGACACTTTAAGTGACCACAACATAATATACCTTATACATAGAACAAGCATATGCAAAAATATTAACTATAAATCCATTAGAAACACACAAAACTTCTCTCCTGAGATCCTCAATACTTTACTCTGTAACTGTGACTGACCCCCCCCCCCTAAAAACCCTCCCACTTGACCAGGTTGTAGCATATTTCTACAACACCTAGACACCGTCGCTCCTTTTCGCAAAATCAAGGTTAAAACCTCTACAAACCCCGGGCTCAGTAAAGAAAGCAAACAAATCCTCAAGTCCAGATACACTGCCTAGCTTTACTATAAAAAAAAAACAAAAACGCAAAGCCTAAGTACCAAGAACTGCGCAACCATGCAAAAAAATGCATTAGGCCAGACAAAAAATCCTACTACATGACATTACAAACTAAATACCAACAACCCCAAAAATTCTGGGAAAATGTAAACCAGCTACTAAAACACACCCAAAAGGCTACCCCCAAACCAACCACCACTGACACTAAAGTTCCCATCGAAACACAATTCAACTCCCACTTTGTGAACTCAGTTCTATCCTTAGTATCACAGGACAATTCCAACCTCACTATCCCCCAACACAAACACTAATACAAGCTTGACTCTCAAAATAGTTTCCACCATTTCAATCAAAAGCATGCTCTCCAAACTAAAAACCTCATCAACAGCAGCCAACCTACTCCTCAGCTATTTCTTGAAAGTCACAGCAGATGCTATTGCTATCCCAATATCCACTCTCAAACAGATCAGTTGTTGAAAACTATGTGCCCAAACTCTGGAAAATATCCTATGTTACACCGGGACAGCCACTGAATGTAACTACAGACCCATTGCTATACTCTCCCCCCTGGCCAAAATCCTAGAAAAATGCATCCATACCCAAGTGCTAAAATATCTCCTAGACAGTAACATCCTGTAACCTACTCAACATGGTTTCAGACCTGCCCATAGTACCACTACAGCCCTCCACTGCTTCACAGACACAGTAAACAGTCTCAAAAATGAAGGCCTGCAGGTGTCAACTCTTTTTTTTTGATATGTCCAAAGCATTTGACACAGTCTCGCACCAAATCCTGCTAAACAAACTAAACCAATATCACCTATAAAATTCCAATCTTACCTGGTTTCAAAGCTACTTAACTGACAGGTACCAAGCTGTGAAATGGGAAAATTCTCTCCTCAGCTCCCCATAACTATAGGAGTCCCACAGCGTTCTATCTTAGAACCACTACTACTCCTAATCTTCTCAAATGACCTCCATACCTCCACACAGCACAAAATATTCCCACCCTCCTGCAAACAACTCAACTAGCATTCTCAGACTTTGAAAACTACCTTACCAAAGCCTAACTTATCTTCAATCCAAAGAAAACTCACCTTATGTTGATAACCAGTTCTAACAAAAACACTGATAACTCCTCCACAAATGCTACTCCAATTGCTCCAGTGGCACAGGTTAAGCTATTGGGAATAACCATAGACTCCCACCTAAAATTTGATAGTCATCTTAACTATTAAAAAAGTACATGTCAAAATGGGATCACTCTATCGTATCAAACCATTTCTTACCAACAACACACGAGCAGCCATTGCTCACTCCCAACTTATATCCACCCTATTTTATGTATCTCCCATTCTAACTAATCTCAACAAAACTGAACTAAGCAAAATGGAAGCCTGCTATAACAGAATTTCCCACTTTGCTGCAAATTGCTCATTTGGAACTGACCACTGTACTGCTTTGAGACAGCTCCACTGGCTTAAACTGCCCAACCTCCTAACCTACAATCAGGTCTACCTCTGTCATTCTATCTATTACCTCCCCAATAAGTGTCCTGCCCTCAAAAACCTAGTACATCACTCAGCCAAAAGGCTTCTTAGCTCATCAAGCAAACTACTACTAGAAGTCACTAACAGCTACAATAGCTTTGAAGACACTATATAGTAGTTCAGTGGCTAAGAAATGGAACTCTCTCCCCACTAGCATACAAAACACATCGTCCAAAGCCTCCTTTAAAAACCTCATTAGACATCTCAAGCAAAGTTGGCAGTGCCATGACTGCTCCCCCAGGCTAGTGAAAGTGGATAAGGTACACATACTAAATGTAGAATACTTAATAGTTTTCACTCTTACAAACACTGGCTAATGTACAATGTATGTACTGTACCTGTGTATTATGTATGTATTCTACCTATGTTCCAAATTTCAGCTGTACACCACAAATCTATTACCTTTATTTTTAAATTAATATTTTCTTGTTTGTTCTCTACACTGTAACTGTTGATGTGCTGCATACCACTGTAAAAACATGTCTATTGCAATTTGTGTGTATATTGATCAAGTCTAAATATCTAAATGTATCTGTAATTTTTCTAAGTGGAGCTTTTCTCCCTGGGCCACTGCTGAAAAAGGGCCTTTTCGGTTCAGTCATACACTCCTGGTTAACAAATGTTAAAATAAATACATTTTCAGTATTACATTAAAATCCCAACCCTCAGTCCATAGCCCTCGCTCATCACTCACTTTTATATGTCCAATACATCTTTACATATTTCATTTAAACATTTTTGAAGTCTCTTCTCCATTAGAGTTCTAAACTGAATGTGTATTTTTTTTCAGTCTTTCTGTAAAATAGTTTAAATGCATACAAGTTCCAATGTGCACAATTTTCCCCTAGAAATTTCTCCATCATATAACCAGTTTCAAAAATAATATTGTAAAAAGTGTATTTATATGAATAAAAGCTCTTACATCAGATGCTTTTGCTCCAAGGGATAATATTATTGTGTCCCATACCTTATATTTGTCCACTCTCTTTTCTTCCTTGCTTCTGATTCTAACTGTGAATCTATTTTTATGAGTGACTGGAACTCCTTCATTCTCTGACTTTCCTCTGTCTCCTTTTCTAACCATGTCTGCATATGAGGACTAAAGCAGAAATTCTTTCCAAATGTCTTTTACCTTCTCCTGCTGTATTTTATCCATAATGTCCCCCATAATACAGCCTTTTCACTCTCTGGGCCGCTTGCCTCTACTAAGCCCGCTAATAAATCATAATGCAATCCTCCCGACTGGAGGGTTGCAACATATACACTGGCTGTATCCTGTGTTCCAGCAAAAAGATTCTGCTGGAGCAATTCCTCTGAATCAATTAAAATAAAATCAGTAGCTTTCTCATTTGTCCTTTTTCTTCTCCTCACAGTTAAAATGACTGAAGGCTTGACTGCCTTCATATCAATGCTCAACTTCACAATTGAACTATCATCCACAATGAAAAGTTCACATGCCTTCCCTCCATTCTTCTCTCTCTGATCCACACCTCTCACTAACAGAAGGCTCAGCTAATGCCTCCTCAAATACAATCATTTTTACCTTAACATCCAACTGCAGAGAAACTCAGTTGCCCTTATTACAAAAACATCACTCTCATTGCTCATGTTCTCCTCTTTTGTTATACTCTGCCTGCTTCTCCGAGCCACCACTGCCTCAACCAAATTGATCCCCTGTCCAACAGAACTAGTAGGGGATGTTCCCCAATGTCCTGGCCAAATTACCCCACTTTGGGTCTCCCCTGAAAAAGAGGCCACTAGCCTAGTGGGACTAACCAGTCAAAGGAGGAATAAAATGTTCTTCATAAGAATAAGGGGTGTACTCAGTTGAAGCGGCTATAACTACTGGTTAGGGTCTCTCTGTGGATAAAAGTACATTTATGCTCTTATCTGGTCATTTTGAAACCGTCTTTAATCTGGCTTTACTGGACTAGTGGGTGTGTGTGTAAATTAAGTTGTAATATTTTGACTACTTTTTTGCATGAAATATATTTGAAATGTGTAACTTTTGTCATTATTCATTTTTTTTGACACAAACAATGGCATCTACGAAGGATGCAGTCAGCAATGCAGCTACAGCTGATAGGTTTGAGGGATGTCTGTGAAAGAATAGTTGTGTAAAATCTTACCATAACCATAGATGTCCTTTTCTTCCATGTTGCATGATTCTGGACTCTTGGGTTTCCTTCTCTTGCTACCAGAATGTCCGGCCAGTATACAAATGTTTCTTGTCATTGCTAGCTGTGTGGGACATCTGACGTGGCTAGGGAAATGTGGGCCATAAAAGTAATGTCTGCAGGCACCAGACCTCAGAACTGAGTGCCCCAGATGGACCCCAGTCCCAGGAAAAACTGTGCAAGTCCAGTGCCATCCAAGAAGGGACAATTATGGGAACAGGCAGGGAGGGAGGGAAGGAACACTGCAACATGGAAGAGAAGGGCATCTATGGTTATGGTCAGATTTTACACAACTATTCCACGTCCTTCTATTCACATGTTGCAGTATTCTGAACTCTTGGGTGAGTGCCAAAGCTCACTGGAAAGTAGGGAGTAGTGGTGGCGGCTTGAAACTATTCTCCAAAAATCCATGGAGGATAGCCCTGGCAAATCCAGCCCTGGATTTGGAAATTTGGTCCGATTTATAATGCTTGCTAAATGTGTGGACAGATGTCCATGTAGCTTCCTCTAAAATGGTGGCAGTGTCTAATACCTTAAAGAAAGCTCCTGACAAAGCCATAGCCCTAGTGGAGTGTGCATTAACTTTGGACCCCCCAAGGATTTCCTGTGGTGTGCATAGCAGAATGAAATTGCCCTGGAAATCCAGGCTGAAATTGTCTGTTTTGTCACAGCTTTTGCCAGGACCCTGGGGTGGAAGGAGACAAACAACTGGTCAGATTTTCTGATAGAATTAGTCTTGTACAAGTAGAACCTAAGCTATGCATATCAAGGGAGTGCAAGGCTCTCACTCACTGACACTCTGTGGATGGGCAAGCAAGGTAGGGAGGTGAATAGCTTGGTTTAAGGAAAGCTTGTTGACAACCTTGGGCATAAAGGAATGGTTGGTCCTAAGGGTTATCCTGTCTTTGTGGAATATGAGGAAAGGGAAAATGGCCATGAGAGCCTGTAACTCAGACTCTTCTAGTTGATGCCTAGGTCACTAGGAGTACTGTTTTCCATGTGCAGTGTTTCAGAGAAGCCATAGAACCTGGTTCAAAAGGGGCTACTATGAGCTTCTCCAAAATGTAATTCAGGTCCTGGGGGGGGTATAGGTTTCCTGGGGGACCTGAGATGCAGCACCCACTTTAGGATTAACTTTGCAGGCAATCTGGAAGCCAAAGGGAGTCCAGAGGCAGACAAGCTGAACTGGCAGCCAGATGAATTTTTAATGGACAGTACCAGAGGAACATCACCTTGGAAAGGGTCCAACTGTCGTTGTAGACACCATATGGAGAATATTTTCCATTTAGATATACAAGATCTCCTAGTATTAGGTTTCCTGGCCTCCTGCAGGACTGTAAGCACATCTTCATTGTAAAGGTGTCTGTAAGGTATAAGAATTCTATCACCCACAGGGTGAGGTTCAGAGATTTCAAGGGGGGATAGATGAGAGAGCCCTTGTCCTGTGTGAGAAGTTCCACTCTGTGGGGTAACTTGCAGTGATTGCCCCTGGCTAAATGCAGAAGGAGGGGAAACCAGTGCTGCCTTTGCCAAAAGGGGGTCATCAGCAAGATTTTTGGTCTATCCTTCTGAATGCTAAGTAGGACTTTTTGAAGTAGTGGTAAGGGGGAATGCATAAAGAAACATGCCCTTCCAAGAGACTAAAAAGGCATCCATTGCCCTCGCTAGAGGGCTGGCAGCCTGGTACAAAAGGATGGAAGTTGTCTGTTCATAGGGGAGGCAAACAGATCTGTCTGAGGTGTACCTCATTTGTGGACTATGTCCCAGAACACATCCATGTGGAGCATCCATTCGTGGGACTGTGACATGGACCTGCTTAAGGTGTCTGCCTGAGTATTCTGTTCTGAAGGGATGTACACTGCCTGAAGTGCGACTCCCTGGTCTGTGGCAAGCTCCCACACTTGGAGAGCTAGTCTGAATAGCAAGCAGGATTTTGTTACCCCACTTGTTGACATACCACAGAACTGTAGTGCTGTCTGCGAACAATTTCACAGTGAATTGAAGGCCTGTAGAATCAAAAGAACTGCGGTCATCTCTCTGATATTAATATGCTCCTGTTTGATGGAGGCTGGCCAAGTAGCCTGGACTCTTAGGGAGCCCATGGTTGCTCCCTACCACAGATCCAAGACATCAGTGTACATTTCCTGTACTGGCAGACAAGCCTGTAAGGGTAGACCTGGGTTGCAATTCACTTGATTCAACCATCATTGAATCTCTTTCTTGAGGCAAGGCAAGAAGGAGATTTTGTAATCTAGAGGCTGAGTGCTGAGTCCATATGGACCTTAGGTACAATTGTAGCTTCTTCATGTGGAGCCTCACTAATGGCAACATGGGAATGGTCAATGCCAATTGAACCAGGAGCCTGAGGTACTGCTTGGCAGTCAAGTCTGTGGCCAGAAGGACAGAGAGCAGGTACTTCCTTAATGTTTTCCACCTTTTGAGATGGTAAGAAGGCCTTCATAACATTCACTCTTATACTGCACCTCCAGGAAACAAGGTTCTGACAGCGGGTCAAGTTGGACTTGGGATAATTTATCTTGAATCCCAGTGCCTGCAGGAGAGAGACAGAGCTGTCTGTAGATGGAGTAGGAGGGATTCTTTGCAGTCTGCCTGAATAAGCAGGTCATCTAAAGCAAGGGAAAATTTGAATTCCTTGGGTCCTGCAGAAGGCCACCACTGGGGCCAAGCACTTGGTGAAAACCCTTGGTGCTGTAGAAAGGCCAAAAGGCAAGGCTGATAATTGATCACATGAGGAGGCCACAGAGAATTGCAGATATCTCCTGAAACTGGGCCTTATGATGATATATAGGTAGGCATCCTTAATGTCTAAGGTGGCCATAAGGTAAAATCAAAGGGAAAAGGGCTTGCAGAATGAGCATTCAAAAGGTGTGCACTTGCAGAAAGAGATTGATGTTGGAGAGATCTAGATGGGTTTCCATGGGCCGTCTTTCCTTGGGACTAGGAAGAGCCTGGAATAAAATCCTTTTCCATTTTCTGTCAGGGGAACAGGTTGAATAGTACCCTGGGCAATGAGATTGTCTAGAACTGATTCAAAGAAAGGGAGCTGTTCTTTGGGGGGCTGTGGAATTCCTCTCCAAAGGGGGGTAGTAATCCAGGTCATGAAATAACCCTTCTTTATTATGGGTAAGGCTCACCTGTCTGTGGTGATGTTTTTCCACACAGGGAGACAGTGACAAAGCCTTTGGGACAGGGGAATGGAGTCGGGGGGGGGGGGTTTCAAGAGTAGCAGGTAGTCACAGACTACCTGCCCTGTCTTGAAATTGAGGCTTCTGTGCTTGAGACTTGAGTTATCAAGAGCTGCATCCAAGAGCTTTGCCTGATGTCATCCAGAAGGGGCTGCGACCACAGCCAAGAATATCTTTTCAGGACTGAGGCAGATGCAACTGACCTTGCCAAAGCTTCTGTAGCATCATAGCTGCACCTAATGGAGGGCCTGGTGACCTTAGAGGATAGGGATATAAAGCTGGACAACTGAGCTTTGGCAGGAGAATCTGTGATGTCACTCAATTGTTTAGTGGGTTTTTCCAAAAGGTTTAGGGCATATTTGGATATGTAGGTTTGATAATTTATTGCCCTGAATGCCAAAGTCAAGAAGGTGTAGACCTTCTTCCCAAGGCATTCCATGGCCTTGCTGTCTTTGTCAGGATGGAGGAGTGAAGAGGATTGAAGGAGTTTAGATGCCTTATCTGCTGTCAGTGAGACAGTGCCAGGGTCAGCTGCAGGGCACTTAACCAGGAATTTAGCTCCTTCAAGGTCATTTTTAGAATCTATCAGGCCTTCAGGGTGCAGAGGGCTGAGAGCCCGGATTGAGAGATGCTACACTAAATGCATCCAGAAATGCTGTCAGTATTGGTGGTATGGCTGAAGGGGCAGGGGACTCCACCTGAATACATTCATAGTATATTTTCTCAACTTCTGTCATCTCAGAGGAATCACATTTGAAATGCTCCATCATCTTTGCAATGGTCTTCCCCAAAGGTGAGATCCTCAATTGGAGAATCTGCCTCTGGGGAGGCATAGCCAAGGAGGGAAGGTAATTGGGAGACATAAGAAAGGGAATCTTCTGAGGAAGAGTCAGAAGATTCCCCAGCTTCAACCTGGGAGGTGTTTAAGGCCTGGGGCCTAGGGCTCATAACAGGAGAAGCCACTGGGATTTGTAAGGTAGCAGGCCTTAGAGCCATAAAGGAATTGAAAAGATTCTGTGAAAAAAGTCTGCCAATCTGGTTGGCTCTCAGCTGGGGGAGAAACATGCTTCCTTTTCCCCTTTTTAAGAGAAGTCCTAGCAGGCATCAGGCCCAGGGTAGGCCTGGCATCAGTTACCAGTTAGGTAATGGAGGGATCCATCTGGCAGCCAGTGCAAGCTGTGTTTCCCCATCACCGTCAAAAGCAGATGTCTGCAAAACCTCAGAGGATGTGCTTTCTGCTCTGGGTTCTGTGGCTTCCATATCAGTAACAGCTGTACCCGTTTCCATGGTAATCGATCATTCCTCCAGGCTGACAGCCACAGGAGGGACATCAGGTGGAGGAGGTACAGCTACAGTTTCAAGCCTAGCAATTTTGGCCTTTTTCTTGGGTGGCTTGATGGGATGACAGAACAACCCCTCCATACCTAAAGCTAGGTGCTTTAACATGCTGATTCTCCAGATAGATGGTTAAAGCATGCAATCTGCTAAGCAAGGTTTTTGGGATGAAGGCCTGGCAGATGGAGCAGGACTTATGGTCGTGCATAGGCCTTAGACAAAAAAAGGCAAAGCTTGTGGACATCTTTATGGGGAATCTGATGACCACACTTGCACTTTCCCTTACTGGATGACATGCACCAACACAGGCATGCAGTGACCCCAAAAAACAAAATGTCCCCAACGGGAGACTTACCTTATACGTTTCAATCCGATGGCTGGTATGGCAAGAACAGCTGACGTTCGACTGTTGGCAGAGAATTTCTGATGTCTGGTGAGTGCAAACATCACTTTTATGACCCACATTACCCTAACCATGTCAGATGTCCCCACACACCTAGCAGTGACAAGAAGCTTTTGTATACTGGCCGGATGTTTGGGTAGCAAGCGAAGGAAACCCAAGAGTACAGAATACTGCAACATGTGACTAGAATGACATCAGAAATTACCCTAATGAGGTAATAACTTTGATAAGCCTGATTTGCAGGACCAGTTATGGGCATGCAAGTAAATCAAATTGGAATAATGTGGTCATTTTTATCACAAACAAAAGTGTACACAGTCAAAGTGGTGGTAATACGGATATTGGAAAATTATGATAGCAGTTGGAGTGGCCTTTTTTAGTTGAAGTGTTCAAAATGGATACTTTTATCATTATTGGTTCATTTTTTTCCATCGCTTACTGGAAAAAACTTAAAAACTAGAAGTTTAAAATGCACCCCAACAAATGTTGCTGTATAAAACAGGAACTATAATTTTACTTAAAACAATCAGAAAGGTGGATCAAAGAACACATGCATTTATGCATTATCCGAAAAAAAGTGTGCTGGGGGGCTATGGTTTGCAAAACACCCAGGGCTCAAGGTACACTGCATCTGCCACTGGCCTGAAGCATTTCAATGAATGTCAGCTTTAATGCATGTTCAACAAGAGTTTTAATGCTTTTGCAATTAGAATTTCAATGCATTCAATGAATGTGAATATCAAGAGAAAAGAAGTTTACGGTAGCTCATGATAAGTCTGTTATCAATGTGAGACTTTTGTTTAGCAAATGACCATTAGTGTTTGTGCTCAAACATTTGAAATAAAAGTTTTAAATTAAATGTAAAGATGTCTAATCATTCTAAATGCAAAGAAGAAAATATTATGCACACTGACAAATATGAGCAGTGTTTACAGTAATTGGGGAGAAACAGCCAAGTAATCTGACTAGAATGGCTGCAGGGGTGCGGCACTGACCTATTACTATATATTTGACCATGATCTGGCTCAGTTTTATCCAATTCCCTTTTGAATGATTGCTATATTATGAGAACGTCTACAAATTATGCTTATTTTCTTATTATATCCACATGGTCCCACTCCATTTCTACTAGGGTGTAACGGCACTATAAGATGGATATTTCTGTGGCTCTAATTATTTCACAAGACATTTTCATACTCCATTGGAGGCCTACACATGGGGCAATCCTTCCTCAATAAGGTCATCCAGGAACCAAAAAAATGGCAGTAGAAGTGGTTGCAAACATCTCTTCCTGATTTTAATGTTCCAGTTTCTATGTCTGACCCAGCATATACATTTCTTCAAATGTACTACTTTGACCCAAGACAAGCATCTCTTTGAATGTAGTACTCTGACATAGGACTTGCATCTCTTTGAATGAATTAGTCTGACTCAAGACATGCATCTTTTTCCATGCACTTGTCTGACCAGGATGCACATCTCTTTGAATACACTGCTCTGATCCAGGATATACAATGTTTTTGAATGCACTTTTATGAGTCAGGATGTACACGGCTTTCAATACACCAGACCCTAAAGGTTGGAGGGCATGTTATCTCTGAGCAGACTATGCGGATGGAACCTCATGAGCTGATTGAAGATACGGAAGCATCTGCTTTATTTTCAGCTGAAATTCCAGCCAGGATCTGTATGGCTCTTACAGCCTGTGACAGTAGTGCACTGGGAAAAATCCTCAGGGAAGCGTTAAAAGATATCCTCAAACTCCAGTGATCACCTATCAACATCCTGCTCAATGGCATGTTCTGCCACAGTTTGAAGCAAGCTATCATATGCAGAACTATAGCTACGGTGGGTGAAGGAGGCAGTTGTCCAGGGCTCAAGATGTTAGGGGGCATGATTTGCAAGATACTAAAACATTTTCATTTGGAGGGTACAGTTTAAGGGAGTTAGGACCTGACACTCTTCCATAGGATGGAAGGAGCACCAGATAAGAGAACAGCCTTTATTACTTTATTTTAAAGCAGGTTCATGTTAGGCTGATGACTACCAGGGCCTTTATAAGCTTAGCCAAGCATCCCAAGTGTAGCTGAAAGTTTATGCGCTTTAGAGGTTAAGGGTATATGTAAGCTATGGCAAGATTTATAGGCTGCCCCTGCCCATTAGAGACACAAGTACTAAACAATATTGAGGTGCTCTGCATATGACATGCTGTTTACACCCTGCATTTTTTTTAGATTAACCTTTGTATTCATTCCATTTGTTGCATGTACCTGGACTGAAACAAACCAGAGAGGGAGTTGTACACAATGATGGACTTGATGAGGGGCCAAATACAGTGACATGATGATTTTCTTGGACCTAGATGCTGTTCCTTTTCTTATAAGATGAGCAAGATAGAATGATTTATCTAGAGTGGATAAAGGTGGAAACTCCATTGAGTACTCAAACTATAGACCAATTGCCCTCCTTTCTCCCTTAGCAAAAATAATGGAAAAATGTATTCACCTACAACTTTTACAGCATCTCTCTCAAAACAACATAATAGCAAACTGTCAACACGGTTTCAGACCACATCACAGTACTACCACTGCTCTCCTATCATTTGTAGATACGATCAACAGGAACCGCAACGACAACCTTCTTTCTTCTGCTCTCTTCATTGACCTCTCTAAAGCTTTCGATATGGTCAACCACTCCATTTTAATTAACACTCTTACATCCCTCTCCTTTGATAATCTTGCCATTAACTGGTTTACATCCTACCTTGGCAATAGACAGCAAGCAGTTCGTTGGGAAAACCAAATTTCCTCACTCACGCCCGTTTCCATCGGTGTACCTCAGGGCTCCATTCTAGGACCTCTTCTCTTCTCCCTGTTCATCAATGATCTTCACTTAGCAATTCCTCAATCTACCTGCATTCAATATGCAGATGACTCCACCCTTATCTGCTCTGCTTCATCTCCTAATGAACTTTCATCTATTACTCAAAATGTCTTCAACACTGTAGAAACTTGGTTCACCAGACGCAACCTCCTCCTCAATGCCAAAAAAACTAAACTTCTCCTTTTCTCTCCTAGCACTAGGTCCACCCGTTGGACTTCACCATCTCCTCAAATAATGCCACTCTCATTGCTCCTGATCCAACAACAAAATTATTAGGAATAACAATTGATAACAACCTCTCCTTTGACTAGCATATCAACAACACCATTAAAACAGTCAATAGAAAAATAGGAAGCCTATATAGAATTAAACCTTTCCTAACATCATCATCCAGAGCCAAGATTGCCCACTCTCATCTTTTGTCTACTCTTCCTTATGCCTCACCAATTTTTACTAACCTTAAGAAAGCCAACCTTAACAAACTGGCTACTTGCTACAACAACATTGCCCGTTTTGCCACTAGTAACCCTTTTAGAACTCATCACTGTATTAACCTGAAACTTCTAGGCTGGCTTGAACTACAAAACCTTCTGTTAATCACTCAACTCACTATTGCCCATAAGATCTTATACCAACCAAACAAAACCCCTATTCTTTCTAAACTTTTAATCCCCTATAACAACCTAAACAACCCTTCGCTCATCCAGTAAACTTATGGCTACTATAACAAAGACTTATAATTCTGCCGGTGACTCTCTTTTCAATAATACTGTAGGAAGGAACTGGAATCTGCTTCCTAGCGACATAACACTTACCACATCTCTGCCTCTCTTTAAACACAAAATCAAAGACTACTTCCAAAGCCACTGGCTCTGTTCCTGTTCAAAACCTGACTGATCCTTTACCTCCTCTGCGCTTTCCTACTACTCTGCACTTTCCTACTACTTTCCCTCTCTCTTTACTGTATCTGCTTCAGTCTACCTCCTTTTAGAGTATTTTGTTTCTTCTTTCCTCTATGCTAATCTCTCTCAACTTCCCTTCTCTTTTCTTATACTGCTTCCTTCCTCCTCTCCTATTTTAGTGCTTCTCTTTCTCCTGCTGTTACTAAGATTAGTTCTATATAATATTATTAATCAATTTTGCTCTCTGTTTTGTGACTTGCTCTTGATGTTATTTCAGCTAATTAATGTTATTTTTAGACATGTGATCCTCTTTTTGTATATATCTGTTATTGGGTACTATATTTTTTATTTGTCTTTTCATCTATGATGATTTGTCCATTTGCTTGTCTATTGTAACGTTTTTTGTTCAAATTTATGTGGAGCTTTTCTCCCCGGGCCTCTACTGAAAATGGAAATGTATCCAGCTAGACTAGCCCGGTCAAAAAATGTAAAATAAAATAAAAATAATAAATAAATAGACACAAGATTGTGGAAAGTCAGGTTACTATCAACATATGTACCCAGATCCCTGATTACTGCTGCTACTCTTAGGGGTGAGTTATCAATGAAGTAATTTCCTAGGGTGACAGACTTCCCAAAGGGTACTATTGTGCATTTCTTGACACCAAGTTTTAATGTGTAGCTTTAGCACAAGTCATTTGTCTGTTAGTCCTTCCTGCAGTATATTAGCACGTTGAGAGGATTCATCTAAGTTTGGTCAGACAGAGACCCTTGACATTGGTCTCAACTTCTGAGAAGTGGACACCAAAAAGGAGTGCACCCAGCAAAGAGACCTGAGGGACTCTGCCAGTAACAGACCTCTTTGTGGAAGTGGTCTCCACTATTCTAACATCCTGGGTTCGGAGAGCCAGCTGTCACTCCAACATGCATCAATGGCTTATACCCTTATCAATGACTGTTTACAATGCCTTAGTGGAGTATTGTATCAAATGCATTAGTCAGTCAAGGTAGGCAGTATGCATCATTTTGCTGTCATTCATTGCCTTGGTGACCTTTTCAAAAATGTCCACCAGGTTGAGTAGACATAATATGCATTGACAATGCCAAACTGGGTTGAATTCCATGTCTGAAGGTCTCTTATGTCATTATTAATCATATCCTTGATGATTCTTTCCATGGCTTTACATATGAGACTAGTCAGATGTGTATGACTATAGTTACCAGGATCCATTCGTGAACCACCCTTGTGCAGAAAAATGACCACTGCAGTCCTCCAGTCACGTGGCGCAAAGCTTGTTTGAAGGTTGTAGTTAAATAGGGACTCCAGAGTTCCAGACAGGTCATGCTTTAAGCTATTGAAGAAGTATCCTAGGATATTATCAGTGCCCATCAATGAGGTGTTCTTAGCCTTAGAGATTGCATTTAGGACCTGCTCCCTAGTGATACTCGGGGGGGGGGGTATGTTTGATGTTATTACATGGGGGCAGATGGGGAAGGGTGATAAAATTGGAGCTGAATTTGTCAGCCAGCAGAATTACTACACTTTACAGCTGTGTGTGTAAACAACTTCATTAACAATTAGTTCTGTGCACTGTTGTGTACAGCCTTTGAGGTTTTGGACATAGCTAAAAATGCCTTCTAGATGTCTTTAGAATGGGAGGCTATCTTTACCTAAACTCTGGCTTTGGTAGACAATTTGCTTTGCAAGTTGTTTGTCTAGCCTAATGAAAGAGTTTTAATCTTACTGGATGCTGCACTTCCTAATTTTAGCTATGACTTTTTTCCTTTTGTTGTACAATCTGTATGTTTAAATTCCACCAGGGTGGTTTGTGTTTTGAGTTTATCCTGGGCTCGTTTCTGGTAGGCACAGTTGTCTCTGCACATCTATTTACTCTCACGGTTAATTTTTTGACATTCATTCCTTACATTCACAATAGCCAGTCTGAGAACCAACCACAATCATATATGTTACAATGTTTACACTGTGTGCTAATTTGATCTAGGATTATAAATTTGTGTCCTGCGTTTGCTAATCTAACTGGAAGGTTGGAAAATGGCAGCATATGGCTGACTCTGCAACTCTACTAATTTTCCAATTTTTACTTTATGATGGATTACTGTTCTTTAGTCTGAGTTTGATATCTGAGAGAAACGTTGTACTATATAATGCCTACTCTACCTTTTCATGTGAATTTATGTTTTATTACCATTACCCCAATACTTGTAAATTATTGCTCAAATGAAAACTACAGCAGTCTGTTTCGGCTATAGGTTGATATTTATTTCATTTAGCAATTATTTTAGCTGCTTCCCCAAACCATTTGCTTGCTAGAATGTCATGCATTAAGTTACTATGTGATAATGCACTATAATAAATGTTGAAAGGAGCTGAGTTGAGACTAAGTGGTCCCATATCTGCCTTTAATAATAATCACAAAAGTAGTAAAGATGTGAAGAAGACAAGTTATTTACAAGGCTTCTACATCCATAATTAACACACACACCCAAACAGACTGAATACAATTGTTTGCTGTGAATAACACCTTTGATACAGAGAAAGAAAGACAACTGAAATGGGTGATGACATACATTTTATCCATCAAAATATGGTTTTGACATTTAGGCGATATTCTTGCATGAAAGGAATATTCACTTCTGTCAGAGATACTGATTTAGTTGGTGAGTTGACACTTATTGTATGTAACTGGAGCAACATTTTTTTTTACTTAGTCAGTTGTTAACCAGTTACATGAAATAGTCCATCTCTGACCTTTTTCAGACACAAACTGGGCCACCAGTGCAAGAGTAAATCCACTTATAAATGTGTACATTTAGAAATGTATAGAAACTAATCAAAAAGCATGTTTTCTGGTGGTGGGATGAAACCAGATTAGGCTGAGAAACCTGTTACAGAAGCATGTAGTACCTGTAAACACCATACAATGACCGGAGGACCAAATTGAACTCTATACACATGATGCAGAACTTTTAATTAGTGTTCATCAGCATTCAACATTTTTATCACCAATTTCCTTTTTTGTATAACGCAGAGCTTTCAGAATTCAGACTGCACTGGTCAGGAAAGGGTATAAATATAGCAGGTGAGTGAATTGGGCACAGAGATGATATGAAGTGTTCTAATTTTGGAGTAAGATGAACTAGTTTTCAAGTTAAATTAATAAGACTAAGATTTTATAATAATGAGACCAGTAATAGATTTTGCAATATAGATTGCTATCCTACTGTAGGTCACTTGCACTTTGTGCATGTCAGTAAAGGTGAGTGAACTGTGATAACTAAACTATATATGGAACAGAAGAGCTGCAGCTACTTTTACATCTGACTCTAAAACTAGTCCATTTTTGAATCTTTACAGCAACTATATTCTACAGTAAGTGTTGGCTAGTAAACATTCTACCTTGTTATGTTATGTCGTATAGTGATATACCGGTCTACCAGACAAGCAAATGTATGAATTTCAGGATAACATACATACAGTGTTGGACGATGCTTTGGGTTTCATAAGGCCATCAAGGAACACATATTCTGAGAATTCTGGGTCATAAACCTTTTAATTTACCCATGCATTTAAATTTGTTTTAAAGCTTAAAATACTTTGTTTTCCAAATATGCAAAGGATGCGTATTCCAATTTCTTGCTATATACTTAGTTACAAAATGGATTCCTAGGTCAGTTTTATACATATCAACATAATAACTTGTATTATAATGTCTAGGAATCTTTGAATTCACATTCAGTTTTAGGTCTAATACTTCCCTCAGCATTTCATTTTTATAGGCTTTATAAGCAAGTAATGCTCCATCTTTGAATTAACAATATTGTGAAGAGAATAAATCAAGTTGTATGCGTGTATCTTTGCGTGATAATTTTTTTTACAACTGTAATTCTCTTTGTAAATTTTTCTTGTATGGAATCTTGCAAGTATATATACAAAAAGAATTTGTTTACCAGAGTAGACCAGTGATCAAATCTAACCAATGTCAGTCTCAGCATGGTATCAAAAACTGACCAAACGTAAAAAACAAACTAGAGTGCAATAATAAATGCATGACAATAAAATACAATAATAGAGTAATACACTGAATATACAGAAAATCCAATTTATCAATTTACAAGATTTATTAAAGTTTCAAAAATATGTGAGAAATTGCAGTAAATAAATCAGAGATGTGAAAAGAAACAAATGATATCAGTGGTTGAGTTACAGTGGAGAAGAGTTAAAGTAGACATAAGTGATGTGACCTGAGGGGCAACAGATGCATTTGGCTTGACTAATTAAAAGTGATTTTAGTAGACAGTGAAACTTGGAGTAAGATGATGAGTCTTTAATTTCAGGTGGGAAAGACTCCCATAGTTTGGGCCCATGAACTGAGAATGCATGGTCAGACAAAGTTTGGTGTGTACAATTTTTGTTTTAGTGTCAGAGTGGTTCAAGTTTCTGAGGTTGTATGTGAGGGTACGTCTTATTAGTTTTGAAGTTAAAGGAGGGAGAGTATTTTTATACAGGAGTCTGAACAGTTGTGATCTTAGGAGCAGCTCTGCTCTTTGGTTAACCAAGAGCCAGTTTACACTTTTAGTGATGGATTTCACCAACTGGCAGTCTTTCTAGTGTTATTCTAAGAGGATCTGATATTTGTCAACTTGGGAGAACATGGTTAACAGACCGCATTGCTTTGCCAAGGATAGTCTACACCTTCCCCTCTAGGCATTTCGAAAACTGGCTAAAACTTTGCACACCCACATAATGGCTTTTTTTTTTTTTTTTTTTTTTTTAGCCAATGCCAAATTGATAAATCTACAATCATAGCAAAGTCATTTCAACTGAACCTGAAAGTATTACTGCTCCTTGCCAGGAGCCTAAATAAAAAAACTTCATTCCCTCCAAGCTCTTCTCACACTCAAGAATATAGATATCTGTACAGTTATAAAGATCTGGTTTAAAGTGTCAGAAAGCACCCCAGCAGTGCAACATTTCAGTGCCTTTCATACTTTTAGACAAATAGCTGCACAGACAACAGTTAAAGGTGGAGGTATCTCAATATACATCAGTGAGAAGCATACCACTATGGTGGTCAAACGGGATGATGTGCGGACCTTCCTCCAAGTGCAGATTGTAGACAAAATCCTGTACCATATCCTATAGTTCACCCTCCCTGTCTCAAAAAGCTTACATTGCATACTTATACCTACTCGCGACACTTACCATCTAACCTTATACACTACTTATGGGAGATTTCAATTATCCCTCTATAGACTGGGAATCCAAGCTAAATGTAAACCAAATGCATTATTCCCTTTATGAAAGGTTATGTTCCTTCCTATTACATTATAGACAGCATCCTCTTAAGTGTAGACCCAGTGGCACATGATCTATGTACTCAGGTTGATAGCAACCTGAACTTTGGCCACCATGCATCCATTACACGTCCCTAATCAAACCAATAATTGAGTACATGAAACAGAGCCCCTCCCTGACCCTCTTGAAATGCAACTTAGATCAATGGATTGGTGATCACAAATTCACTCCTGGGGTGACACCCATGTCCCTCCTGGACACAAGTCATTAACTACCATAGACCCTTACCTCTGTGAACTTCACTCAACTAACCACCTACAATTAGGGAAACTATGGAAAGGCTTGCAAGTGCCCTAGGGTCATTATCCTAGTAACCTTCTAAAATCCCATGAATCCTATACAGCCTTAAATCCTCAGGCACAGAGATTCTGGGACTTTTTAAATATAAAAACACACTTGATGAAATAGTGAATGCATCCACTAGAGGCTCCAACATACTGGAATTCATGCTCACAAATATGGGAGAATGCTACTCCCCCCCCCCCCATTGTCTCAACTTCCATAGTAAAATCTGATCATGAAACTGTCTCTTTTGAAATCAAATTCAACTCTAAGTCTGATTAAAACCAGTAACAGTTATGAACTATTCCAAGGCAAATTATCTTCCATTAAGTGATGGTTTATCAAACTTCAATACCTCTCCAAACCCCGTGAATACAGCAGCCTAGGTCGGATTGCCCCCTATAACACTATACAGCCATGTCAATGGCAGCATAGAGGCTGCTGTACCTACCAGAAGCAAGCTCAGTACTAGCCCCAGAAACAAACTGCCCTGGTAGCTTCAGAAATTAACAGGATATACTAACAAAATAAAAAAATATGGAAAAAAATTAGGAAAGACAATTCTCAAAGAAAAACTCTCTCAAACTAAACAGGCAACTCAGAGGGCTAATTAGGTCAAGCAAAGCCAACTCTGAGGTTAAGATAGCCTCCCAGATGAAAGATCAAGGCCTTCTTTACCTACAACAGAACCTTAAGGGCAGCACACAGCAATGTGCCAAACTGGTGATACACAGAGCCACATTCACCAAACCTCTTGGCATAGCAAATCTGTTAGTGGACAAATTCAGTTCCAGCTTTATCCCCTCTCAGCCCCTAATTATCCCACCAAAAATACCCTCAAACATAACCCCACCAACTATAAGTAGAGAGCTTACACTGGATGCATTTGTTAAAGCCAAGAACAGTCCAGGATGCCTCCTGAACAGTCTAAAATATAACTTATCAGGACCCCTAGAGTCATCAAACTATAGTCTTAAAACAGGTTTTGTGCAATGTGAATGGAGGACTGCAATTGTCATCATCTTTCATAAGGGAATACCTTCAACAGATCCTGGAAACTACAGACCAATTAGTCTTACTTGCAAAGCCATGGAAAGAATCCTAGAACTTAACAAGGTCATAGGAGACCTGCAGACACTGGATCCATCCCAGTTTGGCTTTGTCAAAGGAAGATCATGCTAACTGAATCTGGTGGATGTCTTTGAAATGGACACTAAGGCAATGGAGAAGGGGAAAATGGTGCATACTGCCTACCTAGATCTCGCTTAGGTATTTAATACAATACCCCACAGAATGTCAAATAACTAACAGAACTAGGTATAAATCCCTTTATAATGAGCTGGAGAGCTTCCTGGCTCACTCCTGGGTAGGAGTCATGAGGTTAGAATTGGTGAGGCTACCTCCGCAAACAGGCCAGCCACCATTGGAGTCCACCAGGGCTCTGGGGATGTCAAAGTCAATGACAATGTCCTTTGGCTAACCAAGTTCACAGATGACTGCAAACTGGGAGCAGTCACTGAATCTCCCCCAAGACAAAAACACCCTTCAGGAAGGTGCAACATGGAAACACACTATGCCAAAGCCATGGATTGAAACACAATATCAAGAAATGTATTATAGGACCTTTTGGGAAGTCAGCCGCAAGGATAACAATGTTATCAATAAAACACCCCTAATGACCGATTCACTGGTCAGGGATCTGGGAACTCATCTAGATAGTAACCTAGCCTTTAACTACCATGTGTCCAAGGAATTAAGAAAATCCTTCTATGTTGCTCAACTTCTAAGCAATGGTATTGCATTAAGGTCCAGAGAGATCATCATACCACAGTACTTGGTCCTCATCAGACCCATCATAGAATATAATGTCCCCCTCAGTATGTAATTGACCAGACACATGCAACAACTGGAATGTCCACAAGGCTTACAGAAAGAAAGCAGGGAGTTATCACAATGTCCTTTGCTGATCGCCTCAAAGCCCTGCCTCTTTACTCAGTACCATACAAACTTTTTAGAGGTGATCTTTGCCTGGCATACAAGGCATTCCTAGACCCCATTTTGATGAACCTTTTGCACATCCACAAAACAAACAGCATCACAACTACTAGACCTAAATTTCGCTTGTGAAATAAACAGCATATGTTGTAGAGACATATGTTTGAATTCCTATTCACTGGAACAGCTACCCCATCCTTGTGAAAGAGTTCCTCCCTACCCTATTTAAAGCAACTTGGATAAATGGATGGGTTAACTGGAAATTCACCCCTTGGCGGGTGCCTACATCTCTGATGGACAGAGGCAGTATGTAAATCACCCCTATATAAATCATATTTGTGAGCCACATTTGGGTTGCACAGCATTCACCCATGAACCTATACAGGGGTGTTCTTTTCCTTAAGGAGTGTGTAATAATTCTACATGTTATATTCAAATTATATTCTGATATAGGTTTCATAGATACTTTATCCAGATTAATCTTACAACTGACATCCCTGGCAGGGTTTCTCAATAAGGAATTCACTTGCCACATTGTATAATTTATTATAGTATCCACCATATGTTTCAGTTGTCCAGAATTTCACAGAATATTTGCTTCATATTTTTGTTCTGTTCCACCTAGATTTAAGAGCAGTGTTAAATATCTGTCCATGAATTTGGGCCCCGCCCCATTATTTTTGGTATTGTCCAGAATTTTTGAGTGGTCAGAAAGTATGGTATCCATGTGCATAGTAAAGGACAATTTACTTATAATATGCAGAGCCATGTATTTATCAACTACTCCAGGCATGGAGTCTTATTCTTTAAAAAGCCAATAATTATGAAACAATTATGTTATATTCTATACTTAAATCAATGCTAGTCTATTCCTCTATTAGACACCCAGTCAGAATTCTTGGCAAAATGCATGTTAATTTATTCATAATCCTTATTACTAGATGTCATAAAACCTACTTTACAATCAGTGTATTTAATTAAGCAGAAGGAATTATGCTATGGGATATATGAAAAAACAAAACAGCAACCCCAGTACAGATGCTTCCAGAAAACCACAATAGTGTTTTAGTAGGATCTGACTTAATCCACCGGATAATCACAGACTTTCATGCTTAACAATTCTAAATCCATCAAGTATTAAACTCATTCCTAATCAGTGCTCTTAAAACAGATGTGTGGGCTAATGAATCAAGGCTTTGCCGATCCAAAAAGATAGCACCAGACTTTAAGCCAAAATCTACAGCAGTAATAACTTGAATATACTCCGAAAAAACAACAAGCAATATGTAAAAAGCTCAGGAACTCCAAAGGGGAGCTTCCCTTTTTCTATATTCAAGTTACTGAACTCCAAACATGTCTGCCACTGTTGAACACCCTTTAATAAATCTATGTTGATTCAAATTAACTTCCTCAGTTGTCTTTTTTTCAAGCTTCAGTAGACCAAGTAAACAGCTGTATCTAGAAATGAAGAAAGGCTTATCATATAGTTTGCCCAACATTTTTATACATATGTGTAAAACTGGAGTGTTTCCCTCCTTTAGGCACTGCCCCTGTGCTAAAAAGTTATTAAAAAGCCAGAGTGAAAGTTGGCCTAATTCTGAGTAAAGCTTCATTAATATAATGGTAGGCAGAAGATCAGGACTCATGCAATTACTTGATTTAAAGCTAAATAAATCATACTTTCAGTAATAAAGGGACAAGCATCATACTGTACAATTGAAGATACTATAATATTGTCCTCTGGTATTACATTCCAAGATATACTAAAGAAGAAATCATTAAAGACACTGGTAATTGTCTTTATGTTGGTTACTGTATGTTCTCCCAATTTAAGAGTTGTGTTTGAATTTCTGTTTTTCTTATTAGCATTAATAAAATTATAACTTTTTTAAATTTTGCCAATCTGATTTTTTCAAACCCATCCTTTTTATTTCCAAATTGCATATCACTAGCTATTTTGAGCCTTATTCATTATTCTAACCTTAATTGCTCAATGTATCTTCCTGTAATTCAATTTCCTGAGGCAATTGAATCAATTTTGCTATTACTATAGCACATATGCCACTACTGTAATCTGAGTTTCATTGACAGATTTACAATATCCATTGAATGCTAAAATATCTAGAAATTAATTTGAGTAAGACATGTGGGTGTGTAGTCTTTCCAATTAGCAGCAGTGTAGTTAAAGTTACCCACTAAAATATAATTGTGTTATTCAAGCATCTCTTCTAAGAACCCCTGGAGTTCATTATTTCCTGACATTTGTATATTTGGATAACAATAACATAATACTAAATGCATGCATTTCTTTGTTACATGACAATAACTAATACATTAAACAGCTGTTATGATGAACTAAATTTGACTTAATAGATTCAAGTACAAGAATTAAACCCACAACCTTTAAACTTGTCATGAATACATTCATATTTTACTTATCCAGGGAACATTATACCCAGAGTATTCCATGTTTCAACCACAATGGTAACTTTATGTCAATCTTCAGCCAACAATAATTAAGCTCACTATGTCTGTTTCCTATACTTTGTGCATTGTACAAACAGCATTCTATAATGTGAACAAATCAGTTATTTCTAAGTTTGTATTGTTAAGAAAATATAAAAAAGGAAGCAGTTATTTTGCTACTGAAATAACCAGTGCCATAATGGGTCAGGTAACCACATGAAAACATCTGGACATACAAGTTATATGCTCCTCACTTTGTAAAAATGGTTATGTTCTTCACATAATTATCAAAGCCAACATGGCCATTTGTTAAACAGATGTGTCCTAATATACAAGTAGCCATTCTACCTCCTTGAAGGGATTATCCCACCAAAGGCAACAAGAGTTTTCTCAGGTTCTAATATCTCAGCTACAGATGGTATTGCTCTTTTCATTTAATTGTGTGGTATCCTGTGCACATCTTCAGTTTTGGCATCAATAAACTACATGACCATGGTTAATCCTCTCATGTATCAGTAACTCTAAGATGATTGACATTTTACAGGACCTCGGACTAGATAATGATGGAACTGTAATTTGTTCTTTGCTATTACAATTACATGACAAAGGGGTTTGGCATAGAATTACTCAATACAATTATCTCATTCCCATTTACCCGAGTATGGTTCCTCAATCCCTCATCTTTTACTTCATAATCTTCCTCGTTTACGACTGATTCATCTAATAGCCTGTGTTTATTTATTACAATTATTTCTGGATTGGAGTTATCCTTATCATTGCCATGTGTTTTCTTTATCAATATATTATTGGAACTATTAACTAGATATTGTTGCTAGGCCAGACCACCAAACTATTTTCCCTATCAATACTTGGTAAACAACATTTAGAGGTATTTGGTATCATGTCAGATGATTCTTTGGGGTATGATACAGCTATTGTAGAACTGGGATCATGGGCATATTTCCATAATGTCGTATAATGTTGAGCAGGCACCAAAGTATCACTAACATAAGACTTGCATGGAATGATTTTCCATGAGGTCAGAATTACTTGTCATCTAATTTTCTTTCTTCCATTTACATTTATGCTAGAAATGTTCCTATTTTTACTAGAAATTTGTTAATCTGGTATTGACTGAGTTAACCATTTTTCTTTGTTTTTTTATTACTTCTAATGATTACCAAGCATCATTTCCTTTTCCTTAATATTTCATCTGCGTGCCTTTGTTTTTCATGAGACTACAGCTCTTCCTTCTATGATGAAACAAACTCAGTCTCCATATGCACTGATTGCCCATTATTACACAAAGCTTTATTATTTCTTTTCATTTTCTATCATCCTAACTACAGAATAATTCTTATAAATTGTAACAGTTTAAGCGTTGGTATTTTGGGTACCAAAGTCTTGATTTTAATGTATTTGCCATGCGTGACATTCACGTGGAAAATTAAGTAGTAAATCCTCCACTTCATAGTTTTTAGTGCATCCGTACTTAACTAGATTTGATGCCTAAATAAAATATGAAGTATATTGAAGATGCCCTTATAATGATTACTGCCAATCAATGGCTTAAAAGTCCTATCTATACTAGTGATCATTAAATCGCTATACGTTTCTATTATGCACAAAAGGAAGAGAAGTTAATAGTCCTTATGACTTTGTACGACATCTACAATTCAGAGCAATGTGAGAATGGGGCACAGCTCGGGAAATAAGAATATTGTACCAATAAACCACAATGAAACCACTATGCTTTTGAATGAATTCAAAGCAGTGACAATACAGGGCACATGTCAGGGTATTACAATAAAGAAGCAGTAAACCACAATGAAACCATTGCACTTACTAATGCTGATATTCAGTAATCTTGTGATGGTATTATTTTAAAGTTGTGTATAATAACACTGAAAAGCACAAAATACATTATGTACTGTTTTATATCTACACTGAAAATGCATCAGCATCGTCTGCTACAAAATATCTTTCACTGCACTTGGTAATGATTCAGTGCAAGTAAAGACAATGTACAACCTATATTCTTTGTGACTATTACTAAAAAAAAATATCGCCTCCAAACTATATGTTCTGCAAATTTAAAACATTAGCAGTATTCTCGGAGTATGAAGAATGTGTTTTCTAAAAAGAGAAGATATTATCTTAATTTATCTTGCAATGTTGCAAAGCTTTAGTTACTTAAATTCCAAAGCTTAGATGACATATAGGGGTGTTACCACTCTGTCATACTCCAGGTATCACAATATCATGAAAAAGATGTCTTTGCATCAATGAGTGATGCTACCATGCCTACTCAAGGAGGTAGATTTCAAGCAGTGTATCTCACTGCTGATTGGTTATCACACTCATCCTTCTATGGACACCAGGAACTGCAAAAGGAGTTCCCATCATCTGTAAAAAGACAAGACAGAGATGCTAAATAAAATAAAATTCAAATTACTACCCTAGTGTCCTTACCAAGTCAGGGTGTTCAGTAGCAAAGAAACAAGAAAAAAAACTCCAAAGCAACCCTTAATCACATGCAGGGAAGATGGGCTGCGGCAAAGTTAATGTCCTGCAGATTGATTGTTTTTTTCTGCATTTTATGGAAAACCTGTATCTTTTTAGTAACGGTTCTGCTTTAACGATTGAGCTTTGTTTAGTAATAAAAAGTTGAGTTTAATGAGCTTGTTAGGATAATTTTTGCAGCAGCACATTGGTTGATTTCACAAGAGAGATACTGTCACCACAGATGGCTAATGTAAATGTAAAAATTTATTTTCATAGCAATGACTTACATTAAATCTCTAAAGTTTCACATTTTGGTGTAAATATTTCTTAAGAGTATGTCAGAAATAGGATTACTTTTTTGATCCATTTCTCCCAGCAGTTAATCAGAATAGATTACACATATAAAAAACATTTGTTAAGCTTTCTCTTACAGTGCTGTGTAATTAAGCAAGTCGCCATTTTGGTCAGCCATAGGGCTCTTTTCTACTTGAGTGTTTGACTCCTTCCCCTGTAACTAAAATACACTGACTCTTACATTTGTCTCTCTGACCCTAATTTTTATAGGTATACCTTGTACCTTTCTGGCATTCAAACACTCAGACATAGATTCCTGCTGAAAGTTTTACTTACTTGTCTGACATTTGAACAAGCAACCACTGTACAAATTCTCAAAATTGTATACTGTTGGTCTGTCTTTCCTGCTAAACATAGGTAAAATTAAAGTGTTGAGTGCAGAATTTAGGCCCTTACATTCAACTTACCTCTGGTGTGGTATCTTGAGTCAATCAAGGTATTCCTCTCACCACTCCTACTGCCTTCTCTTTTCCCCCACCCCCCTCTTTCCTCATACAGGTTAAACTGCTACAGCTTAGTACAGGCATCATTTTCAAATCTAGGTGCTTAGGATTCCCCCCCCCCCCCTTGATTGACCTGGTGTAACTCAGTGTAAGTTTCTTCATTGTATGGATTTTTACTGTTTGTAACTGAATGACCTGATGCTCCCAACTAAAGCTCTGAAAAGTATACTCTAAACTCATAACCTGCAACTAGCAAATACCCTGCAAGAGTATAAAACACGGTCTAAAACAGTGTATAACTTAGTGTAAGATATAGTTTAAAAATACAGTTTAAAAACACAGCCATTAAGTTAACACTAAATACATACCATATGGCTCCAGGAAACCTAAGAAAACACTTGTATTCAGTGTTATCCCCGCTCCACTCGGGCTCACTCTGTGCCTCTCCCTGCCCCCAATTCTCACCCGCCCCCAGTACCACTAAATTTATAGTTACTTAACCACACCCCCTGTTATAACATCCTATCAGCTTTCACCTAGCATACTCTCTCCACCCTGTTATAACATCCTATCAGCTTTCACCAAACATACTTTCTCCACCCACTTTATTACCTCTAAATTTACCATCAGATCTTCTGCTGGTGTGCCATAAAAACAACAGATCTAACTACTATACTCCTCTTTACTACCCATTCTGCTGGCCACTTATTTAGTCACCTTGTATGAAAACCAGTTTCTCATTATCAGTACCCAAAAGGCCATACTATCACCCCAGCTGTAAAGCATCCCACCTTCAGCCATGCTAATAATAATGGGTCCAACTCAACATCTTGTTTACTCTTTCAGCATACCAACCTCTGGCACATTAGCCCTAGATCTAGACAATAGTACAAACTTATAAACAAACTCCTGAAGCTTATCACTAAGCACAGAGCTAGCCTAATACTCGGTGGTGATATTCACCCCAACCCTGGTCCATCCATGTATGATATATACAACCCCTCTACTTGTAACCTAAGCTGTAAAACTATAATCAATAGACCAACTAACTCTCTCTTGGCCGGTCATCTCAATATTAGAAGCATTAATAACAAGGTACATGAACTGCATGCACTCCTGGCTGTCCATTCCCCTGAGATTCTCTATCTGAAACCTGGTTAAAACCTAACACTACCAGCAATGAAGTGTTACCACCTGGGTATAACATACGCAGGCTGGATCATTTTTCCTGGAAGGGGATGAGGTAGCTATACTCTACAAATCTGAGTTGAATGTGACCATAGATGTTACTCAACCACCTCAGATTAATAACTCTGAAATTCTTGCCACTAGATTGCAACTTAACAAAAGTAAATGCATCAACATCATCTGCATGTATATTGCCCCAGGTGACAATATAGCCACACGAAGATACCTACACTGGCTATCATGTCATTACCCCGAAGAAAACCTACTACTCTGAGATTTTAACAAACTGGGGCACCTGTTCCTCAGAATCCCCATCTACCCATATTAACCTGCATGCATTTACACATCATAACCACCCCTACCAGGCTAGGTAAACCCAAGAAAAAAGAAAGCATACTCGACTGGGTAACTGTAAATAGTAACCCCTGACTGTACAACGCTGGTACCCTCCCCTGATGACCTAATCGACCACCTTCTCACTTATATAGTTAAGCAAAAAGCCATTAATCCTGAACAACCCTTATTCAGAAAAGTCAGAAACAAAAAAAAGACTTTGACCCTGCCACATTCAAACAGGAACTTAACTCCTGTAACTAGTCAATTCTAAAACCCCTCCCCTTAGAGGACGCAGTTGTATATTTTAACAACAAATTTATTGAAATCCTTGATTTGCATGCACCTGCCCGTTCAAAGAGAACAAAAGCAAAAACTGCACCATGACTTTCTAAAGAGTCTAGACTAAATATTACCAGTAGAAACAAATTTTGGGCTCTGTGGCGCTCTACTAAAGACCCCCAAGATCATGTTAAATACAGGCAAGCTAGGAATGAAACTAAAAGATCTATTTTACAAGACAAAAAAACAATACTATTATAATTTACAAACAGCAAACCAGAACAATCCTCAGAAGTTCTGAGCAGGTCTGAATAATCTACTTCATCCTGGAAAAACTTCTACCCCTATTCCCCGCTACTACCATTGATAAACACCCCCAAGGATGTTTCAGATAGTTTTAACCATTTCTTTACTGAGACAATTCAAGCCTTAGCTTGCCAATTACCTCATAGCTCCCCTGGCCCTGATAGTACCATCCCTATGGATCTACTCTCGTTCAGCTTCCAACCAGTGTCCACGTCACTTATCCGTACCTTGATCAAAAAATTAAAACCCATCACACTCTCCGCTGATCAACTCCCTGCCGAGTACCTTCAAAAATCAGCTGATACTATTGCCTACCCAGTATCAATACTAATTAATTGTACCATAGAAGAGGCTAAAATTCCCACCATTTGGAAAACATCCTACGTAATCCCACTACATAAAGGAGGCTCCTCCACTGAATTTGCCAATTATAGACCAATAGCTATACCTTCTCCACTTGCAAAGATTATGGAAAAATGTATACACAAACAACTCATGCACCACCTAATCCAGAATCACCTCATGGCAGATGCCCACACAGCTTCCGTCCACACCACAGCACTACTTCATCCCTACTAGCCTTTACCAATACCATAAACAATAACAGTAACAATCATATATCCTAAGCCCTCTTCTTGGATATTTCCAAGGCATCTGACATGGTTGACCACCAACTTCTGATTCACACCCTGCAAACTTCGTCTAGATTCTAAAGCCCTTCAATGGTTTAAATCCTGACAGCATGCTGTTCTTTTGCAGAACAAGCTCTCTAACCTACTACCTAACACCCTTGGAGTACCACAAGGCCCCATACTAGGGCCCCTACTGTTTTTCATCTTAATGAATAACTTGTATACTGTCATCCCAACTGTCAGCTATATCCAATATGGTGACAACTCCACCCTGATTTGCTCAGCTATATCTCCTACAGATTCATGGTCTGCTACCCAGTCCACCTTTAATACTATAGAAAATTACTCTGAATGTCGATTGATACTAATTCCCCAAAAAAATAAAATGCTGTTATTCTCACCAACACAAAGGTCTGCTGCTTTTACCTTTACCATAAATGCAAATGATGGCACAATAATCTCCCCTAACCCCTCTATAAAACCATTAGGTGTCATTATTGATAATACCCTAAAATTCAACCTACATGTAAACCAATCAATCAAAACCATCAATAAAAAACTAGGGTCACTTTACAGAATAAAAGCCCTCCTCACCCCTACAGCCAAACTTGCCATAGCTTGCTCTCACCTGCTTTCAACACTTCTATATTCATCCCCCCTACTCTCTAATCTAAACAAGACTGCACTTAAACTCTCAACCAGTTATAATCACATTGCCAGGTTTGCCACTGGCCTGCCTTTAGGACACACCACTGCATCAATCTTAACCAGCTTGGGTGGCTTGAACTACCCAGTCTAATCCAATATAACCTACTGCTTAGGGTTAATAAAATCCTTTATAATCCAGATAATACTCCGGCACTTAACAATCTTATCACCCCCTATAACAATCCACGACTGCTTCGATCCTCAGACAAACTACTAATTCAATCAAAATTAACAATGCAAGTATCTATTCCGGCAGAGGGCTGCCTCCCAAACATCTCTGATGCTCAGGTGAAGGCTGCCCTCTCCAAAGCAAAAAACACTGCTTCCATGGGACCAGATGGCATCCTGGGTTGTGTCCTACATGAACTCCAAGAAGAACTAATCCCTCAAATAAAACAGCTGTACAATCTCAGCCTCAATATAGGATATGTGCCCACAGAATGGCATACAGCAACAGTGGTCCCACTCCACAAAGGCGGAGCCTCTACAGACCCTGGAAACTATCACCCCATAAGCCTGACTAGCTTAGTCCGCAAGGCTATGGACAGGATCATCATGTAGCTCATAAACAAAGACATTGGGGACCTACAGACACTAGATCCTACCCAGTTCGGCTTCGTCAAGGGCAGATCCTGCCTTTTGAACCTGGTTGACTTCTTCGAAACAGTCACCAAAGCCATAGATGAAGGGAAGGTAGTCCACACAGCCTATCTGGACCTAGCAAAGGCATTTGACACAATACCTCACTCGGGCATCATAGATAAGCTATCCAGCTTAAATATAAACCCCTATGTCACAAGATGGGTCGCAAACTGGCTCAAAGACAGAACCCACAGAGTGAGAGTTGCTGGAGCCATGTCAGACTCGAAACCGGTCACAAGTGGCGTCCCACAAGGTTCTGTCCTGGGACCGCTCTTGTTCGGTATATACTTTTCCGAGGTACAGGCCAATGTGGGTGGACTATGGCTCACCAAGTTTGCAGACGACTGCAAACTAGGCGCCATAATCAACTCTCCAGCTGACACAAACATCTTTCAAAAAGGTCTCACAGAGACAGATAACTGGTGCCAGAGCCATGGTCTAAAGCTAAATGCCAAAAAGTGTAGTCATACCCTTTGGCAAAAACAATGTGCCCACAAATTACCACATAGGCGGTAACCCATTAAGTACAGAGAAAGTAATTAGGGATCTGGGGACCCAAGTTGATAGCAATCTCTCCTTTGACAACCACATTGCCAAAGTGGTTAGAAAGACCTTTTACATAGCCCACCTCATCATGAAAGGATTCACATCTAGATCAAGAGAGGTAATCGTGCCCCTTTATTCATCCCTCATCAGGCCCATCATAGAATACAGTGCCCCTTTTGGGATGTACCTTACCCGACACCTGCAGCAATTAGAAAGACCCCAAAAGTACTTCACCAAGAGGATCAAGGGACTCAAACAGATGCCATATGCTGCTCGGTTAAAAAAACTCCAGCTCTACTCAGTTGCATACCACCTACTTCGAGGCAATCTATGCCTGACATATAAAGCTATGTCCAATCCAGAATTAATGGACATGCTCCACCTCAGTAAATCGAAATCCCTTAGAGCCACACGCTCGAGGGACTTGAACCTCAGCACTGAAATAAATAGAACTTGCTGGAGGGACAGATTCATAACCCAGAGGCTCCCTTCGCTCTGGAATAGAATTCCAATTCATGTTAGGCAGAGCACCTCACTGAATCTCTTCAAGAAGAATCTTGATGAGTGGATGGAGGATCGTAGGTTTGTCCCGGGGATTACTTCTGTGTCACTATTAGACAGGGCACAGCAAACTAAACCTTAAAAAGGGCACAGTATACTCAAATCAAGGGGTGGTAAGCACTGGAAAGCAGCTTTATGGTGTTTGTTGGTTCAATATATTTTGAAGGGATTTCAGTGAATGGGCATTGCATTATATTATAATTGCAAATTGTTGCTATGGCATCGATATTGCCTCATCTTGTGAGCTATTCCACTGTCATATGGAAGGCCTTTCAAAAAAAGGTAATTAGGTAATGAATACAGCAACAGTCTTCCTAATAGAATTATACATAGAGTTCAATTCTTCCAAATATGACCTCCTAAGGTAACTATGTGACTGCAATTGTTCATGGTTGCTGGGTTAATAAAAGACTGTTTCATTTATAAAATTGCTCCCTGTTTTAACTCCTTTATAGCAACTTACATTGTAACTATTTCTTATAACAGTCTAATGAACATTATAGAAGCTACTTTTCAGTTTCAGATATTTTTTCTGTAGTCTGTAAATGGGGTCATATATAATAAATTCAAAGTTATATGTCAGAATGACCATGACTATATCATCATGAATGCCCTGATATCACATCTGATAATAATGGTACTAACAAATCCTTATACTGTGATGTACTACGAATTTTGCAAAATTACTTTTGTTTGCCTGGAAATTCTTAGTACTATGAACTTCAAAATAACTTGGTCACCTCTTCAAACCATTTCATGGGTTTTGCAGCTGATAAATAGGTGATGGTTACAATATCCCCACCACAAAAAAAAAGCAAAAAAAAAACTTCAATTGCCTGGTGCATAATCCTATTATTATAAAAAAGTATACACTCTGACACCTTCTCATTTTAACTGATGTTCAAGACAACATTATGTTAATAAAAATAGTTCAGTTTCTGTAAGGCTATATATGGAATGTATACATCTAAAAATAGCCGTCAAGCACACTACATAACTGTGCTGATAAATATTGTAGAGGTGCTACGAGTCTTTACATATTTAAACATATATTATGCTCAAGACAAATGTATACCATTATCATTTCAGAAGTACTGCATCCCATAATGCAGTGGGTCTAGTGCCAGTAGCAAAGTATTTATGATGGATGAACTGCTAACATTATTCTTATTGTTCATCCATGTTATAGAGAGTAAACTGTGCAACTTGTGTTAAAATACTGGTATATCCTGATGTTATTGTTACTGCCATTAAAAATGGATGTTGATCTCCTTCAAGGAAAAGAAAATGAAAACATTCTGATCAGAAAACTACGCCAACAGGTTGAGTGGTATCCGCTAAGCTCAGAGTAAGCCATTTTACCAAAAACAAATCTTTGCTGGCAGAGAAAGATTGGCAGCAAAACAGAAAAAAGTGGTGTGGCACATCCTGATCAGCACATACTTAAGTGGGAGAACCAGTTTGTTTTTGCCAGTTCAGAAGAGTGACTCTAAAACAACTCCTTAATTTGTTGTAAATCAAGTGACCTGGTAAGAAAGCAACTTTGTCCATGTTATGTCTAGAAACACAAAATGTCAGAAACAAGTTTAGATATCTATGTATATTACAAGTCCAGTCCTACTTACCTTGTGTTTTAACTGAGAAAAGGCTAGATGCACACCACGGTGAAGCAAAACTTTAATAGACATAAAAGGCTACAAAACAATAAAATAGGCACAAAAGGTAAACGCTTTTGCTACCTGCCAAGTAGCGTCTTCAGACCTAAATCATAACAGTCAAACCATCTGTATTTAATGCAATGAAGCCAATCAGAAAAAAAGAACTGATTAAGACATCAATCATCATTTAAAAACAGGTAATACAATCCAAACACCCAGCGCGTGGTCCTCTGATGACAATAAAACGTGAGATATTTTAAAATTCAAAGCACGATATTTCACACAAGTGTATAAATAAAATCTTTTTATTCCATGGAGTGAGCGCTTTCGCCAAAGGCTTCTTCAGACTTTTTACAAAACAAAAATGCTTAAAACCTATTTAAAGTCTTCCCATTACTTGCTATTGGTTATTGAATATAAAAAATGTCACATGGTATATTTTAAAGTGATACAAACATAAAACTGTATAATCTGGATACCGCAACATCTTTCAATACTATAACATATAAAACTTTTTCATTGAGTATATATACATATTTAACTAAAATGCATAAGTTAAAAAATGCCCAAAGTCATTACAGTCCCCCTGATACATACTATGGAAAGCTTCAATGCTCTCAAAATAATCAAAGCACATACACCTTAATAAACATGTAAAAAATCTTACGGTATCATCCACTAACATTTAAAATCACTGAACAGTCACATTTTGTGAGCAAGGTGCATCGTCATAAACTGGAAAGCTCACAGTAACATTAATTACAACAATATATAGAAAAAATGTGTGTGTCATGATCAAACACTTCTTCCATAGCCCTATATACATAAATAAACAAACTAAACAAATGGTGACTATCATACTCTAATTCGCACTGGTAAACCAGAAACAACTATAAAAGACTACCGTAATCTACGTGGTCTTCTACTCTTCAAAAAAGGCTTGATCTGTACCTTATCATTGAGACCAGGTGGTTTGTCAGACCTCAACCTTATTATCCATCTGGTCTCATGTTCTAAAGTTCGGTTGATCAAGTCCCCTCCTCTAAACCCTTGTAAGACACTCTGGATGACACAAAACTTAAAATTATGATTCATACCTGCCATCCTATTATGTCTGGCCAGAGCATTGACTTCACTACCCACTCTGATATGGTAGGTGTGTTCCCTAACACGTTCCTTGAGGGAGCGGTTAGTTTTCCCTATATAGTATGAATTACAAGAAACACATGTGGCAATATATACTACATTTCTACTTTCACAATTCGTGTTAGTATGAAAGTTATATATACGACCTGTAATAGGATGTTTAAAAGTTGTCTCTTTATTTATGAAGCTACACTGATTACAATGACCACAGGGTATGGTATTCCTATCCTCTACACTCCTACTGTGTAAAGGTACCTGGGTCTACATAGTATATTCTTTAAAGTAGGATGGTTCTTATAGGTAATACGTGGTACTGGACCCACAATTTCACTAATTTCCCTATTCGAGTTTAAGATTCCCCAGTGCCTGTTCATGGCCTCTCTCACTTTCAGACTCGTCTTACTAAAAGTAAGTTGTGCCCTAACTTCAATGGATTGTAACACCCTACTAGTCTGTGCTCCCTGTTCCATAAAATATGGTCTGGCACTGCTGTTTCTCAGAGAATCTACCAGACATATAGTTTCTTGGATTTCTTTTTCTTTATAACCCTCTCAAGGAATCTTATTTTCATATCCTGTAATCCAAGATCATAATTTTCTTGTTCTAAATTAAGTCTGGATACTCTCATAAATTGTCCTTTAAGGACATTACCAAAAACATGTTGGGGGTGCATACTCTGTCTATGTAAAAGATTATTCCTTTGGCACCCCTTCCTATGTATTGTAGTATTTAGCATTCCATTAGACATCCTGAATACTTCTACATCCAAAAATGGTATGCACCTATCTGAAAAGTTCATGGTGAACTTTAAAAACTCCTTGGTGGTATCCAAGTAAGACACAAAACTATTTAAAGTGGGTTCATCCCCCAACCATAAGAAGAAAAGATCATCCACAAAACGGCAATACATGCCAACATGTTCAACAAAGAGTGGATTATTATAAAGGTAGATGTCTTCCCACCTAGCCATGACTAGGTTGGCGTAGCTATTGGCACAAGATGTGCCCATAGCTACGCCATCCCTCTGCAGGTAAATAACCTCTTGAAATGCAAAAGCATTGTTGCTTAATACTGTTTCGAGTAATAGTGCAATCAGGTCTATTTTCCTATCTGAAAAATCTGAATGTGCTTTCAAGTATTCAGTTATTAACCTTATACCTGTGTCATTAGGGATTACTGTAAATAGACTGACTACATCCAGAGTCACTAGGAAATAACTTCGTTCTTTGTCCAAATGACGTGTTTGAGAATAAAGGTCTAGGAGGAAATGTTTACTGTCTTTCAGTATTCTCTTATTCTCACTGACTATGGGTCTCAATAAATTCTCCAAATATATGGACAACGGTTCGGTGACCCAACCTTGACCTGCAACTATAGGTCTTAAGGGTGGGTCTATGTGGTTCTTATGAACTTTGGGAAGTCCCTGAATGACCGGTATAATAGGATCATTAACCTTGAAATATTCATAAAGTTGCTGTGTTATATCAAACGACATAACAAGATCATCTAAGGTATTATAAACACTAAAAACCATCTCAACTAAAGTATCTTGAGTTATTTTAGTGTAAGTTTGTCTATCATCTAGCATCTCAAACATCTTACCAGCATAGTGGGAGTAGTCCATAATGACCACCGGCCCACCCTTATCGGCCGGTCTAATTATGATAGAATTATCACCTTTTAAAGATTTCAAAGCTTGCCTTTGTCTATAATTCAGGTTCTGCCTATGCCTAGAGGGGGTATTCTCCTGATAACACCTATATATGTCATCTTCCAGGACATTCCCAAATACTTCAATAGTAGGGTGGAGTTGTGGGACATAAGTGCTATTTGCACGGTGCTTATTCTGTTCTAAGGTATTGTCAAAATGTCCAAAATCTAACCTTAGTTGTAAATTACGAATAAACATCTTAGTATCTATAATAGTCTCCACTAAATCACTGTTCTTTGTGGGAATAAAACCAAGTCCCTTACTTAAAACTTGTTCTTCATATTCATCCAGGACCCTTCCTGACAAGTTCATAACTAACGATTTTGTTTCCCCCACATTTTCTTTATCGTGGGGCCTCGTTGTTCTTGTTCCTCTACTGACCCTTTCCTCTTCTGTCTCCCCCTGCTGGTCGACCTTCTTTTGTCCAAAAAATGATTTTGGGCTATTGGGAGGGGGGCAGGTAACCTACTCAAAGTGGAAAGTACACTATTAGATTTGGGTCTGACTACTGCTGCACCTGATCTTTGTACGTCAGTAATGCAGCCTGTCAGACTCTCTCCTAGACCAAGATTACTAATATTCCCATTGCCCTGCGACTGAGCTGGACTCCCAGTCTCTGTAACATTATCTATGTGTACTACATCCTGATGCTGGTTCCCTACATTCATATTGTGTCGCGTAACATTTGTGGGCTCATTCTGTTTACTCCCTGTGACTGATGTATCAGCCATCTCATTCACATGAGTAATGCCTTGTTGGGCCCCCTTATTACTACGTGTTGGCGTATTCAATCCTTCATACATACTGTTTATGTCTGTTCTACCTATGGGCCTTCGCATAGCATCTGGCCCATTACTAAATTGTGGAAGTAAGTTCCTCTCCCTAGGCCAGGTGAAAACGTGATTATTATTAAAATCACGTATGTCCCTTATAATTTTAGTTCTTTTCTGGTCTAATAATCTTTTTTCCAAGAACAAAACGTCCTCTATAACTCTTCCAAGTATTTCCGTACAAACATTATCAACATATTTAATTTTAAAATCATCAAACAGTCTGTTTACAGTTGACCTTAATCGGTTCTCCTCCGGCAAGTGATATTCAATTAACAGCTTCATGTAACTGAAGCTAAGCTCTAAATTGAGCTGCTGCCAACGATACAAAAGGTCCGGTAACGAATTACCAGACGTGGGCATCTTCAGAACTCGAAGACCACGTGGTATAATTCGTTTTTTCAGACATACTTCAAAATAATGTCGCTGTACTTGTAATTTAATCAATTTAGTAAATACAGTCTCTAGTTCTTGTAGGTCTTTAGAAATATCCACGTTACTTACATCGGTTTGGTTATTCATGTCAACAGCAGGATTGAAGTCCATCAGTAAATTATTGTTTCCAGTTACACAGACCTTAAACCTCTCCATCACACTTGATGTACATTCCAATACAGAAGGAACGTATGGTAACTCAATATTTGAAACACTCTCGTTCGCCATCCTCACTTCCTGCAGCACTGACGAAAAAATGCACTAATAATACAATCCCAATGCAGTGCTACTTTCGGTTGAGACAAGGAACCTACGCAAAAAATACGTAATACAATCCAAACACCCAGCGCGTGGTCCTCTGATGACAATAAAACGTGAGATATTTTAAAATTCAAAGCACGATATTTCACACAAGTGTATAAATAAAATCTTTTTATTCCATGGAGTGAGCGCTTTCGCCAAAGGCTTCTTCAGACTTTTTACAAAACAAAAATGCTTAAAACCTATTTAAAGTCTTCCCATTACTTGCTATTGGTTATTGAATATAAAAAATGTCACATGGTATATTTTAAAGTGATACAAACATAAAACTGTATAATCTGGATACCGCAACATCTTTCAATACTATAACATATAAAACTTTTCATTGAGTATATATACATATTTAACTAAAATGCATAAGTTAAAAAATGCCCAAAGTCATTACAGTCCCCCTGATACATACTATGGAAAGCTTCAATGCTCTCAAAATAATCAAAGCACATACACCTTAATAAGCATGTAAAAAATCTTACGATATCATCCACCAACATTTAAAATCACTAAACAGTCACATTTTGTGAGCAAGGTGCATCGTCATAAACTGGAAAGCTCACAGTAACATTAATTACAACAATATATAGAAAAAATGTGTGTGTCATGATCAAACACTTCTTCCATAGCCCTATATACATAGATAAACAAACTAAACAAATGGTGACTATCATACTCTAATTCGCACTGGTAAACAAGAAACAACAATAAAAGACTACCGTAATCTACGTGGTCTTCTACTCTTCAAAAAAGGCTTGATCTGTACCTTATCATTGAGACCAGGTGGTTTGTCAGACCTCAACCTTATTATCCATCTGGTCTCATGTTCTAAAGTTCGGTTGATCAAGTCCCCTCCTCTAAACCCTTGTAAGACACTCTGGATGACACAAAACTTAAAATTATGATTCATACCTGCCAACCTATTATGTCTGGCCAGAGCATTGACTTCACTGCCCACTCTGATATGGTAGGTGTGTTCCCTAACACGTTCCTTGAGGGAGCGGTTAGAACGTACATCAAGTGTGATGGAGAGGTTTAAGGTCTGTGTAACTGGAAACAATAATTTACTGATGGACTTCAATCCTGCTGTTGACATGAATAACCAAACCGATGTAAGTAACGTGGATATTTCTAAAGACCTACAAGAACTAGAGACTGTATTTACTAAATTGATTAAATTACAAGTACAGCGACATTATTTTGAAGTATGTCTGAAAAAACGAATTATACCACGTGGTCTTCGAGTTCTGAAGATGCCCACGTCTGGTAATTCGTTACCGGACCTTTTGTATCGTTGGCAGCAGCTCAATTTAGAGCTTAGCTTCAGTTACATGAAGCTGTTAATTGAATATCACTTGCCGGAGGAGAACCAATTAAGGTCAACTGTAAACAGACTGTTTGATGATTTTAAAATTAAATATGTTGATAATGTTTGTACGGAAATACTTGGAAGAGTTATAGAGGACGTTTTGTTCTTGGAAAAAAGATTATTAGACCAGAAAAGAACTAAAATTATATGGGACATAATGATTTTAATAATAATCACGTTTCACCTGGCCTAGGAGAGGAACTTACTTCCAATTTAGTAATGGGCCAGATGCTATGCGAAGGCCCATAGGTAGAACAGACATAAACAGTATGTATGAAGGATTGAATACGCCAACATGTAGTAATAAGGGGGTCCAACAAAGTATTACTCATGTAAATGAGATGGCTGACACATCAATCATAGGGAGTAAACAGAATGAGCCCACAAATGTTACGTGACACAATATGAATGTAGGGAACCAGCATCAGGATGTAGTACACATAGATAATGTTACAGAGACTGGGAGTCCAGCTCAGTCGCAGGGCAATGGGAATATTAGTAATCTTGGTCTAGGAGAGAGTCTGACAGGCTGCATTACTGACGTACAAAGATCAGGGGCAGCAGTAGTTAGACCCAAATATAGTAGTGTACTTTCCACTTTGAGTAGGTTACCTGCCCCTCCCAATAGCCCAAAATCATTTTTTGGACAAAAGAAGGTCGACCAGCAGGGGGAGACAGAAGAGGAAAGGGTCAGTAGAGGAACAAGAACAACGAGGCCCCACGATAAAGAAAATGTGGGGGAAACAAAATCGTTAGTTATGAACTTGTCAGGAAGGGTCCTGGATGAATATGAAGAACAAGTTTTAAGTAAGGGACTTGGTTTTATTCCCACAAAGAACAGTGATTTAGTGGAGACTATTATAGATACTAAGATGTTTATTCGTAATTTACAACTAAGGTTAGATTTTGGACATTTTGACAATACCTTAGAACAGAATAAGCACCGTGCAAATAGCACTTATGTCCCACAACTCCACCCTACTATTGAAGTATTTGGGAATGTCCTGGAAGATGACATATATAGGTGTTATCAGGAGAATACCCCCTCTAGGCATAGGCAGAACCTGAATTATAGACAAAGGCAAGCTTTGAAATCTTTAAAAGGTGATAATTCTATCATAATTAGACCGGCCGATAAGGGTGGGCCGGTGGTCATTATGGACTACTCCCACTATGCTGGTAAGATGTTTGAGATGCTAGATGATAGACAAACTTACACTAAAATAACTCAAGATACTTTAGTTGAGATGGTTTTTAGTGTTTATAATACCTTAGATGATCTTGTTATGTCGTTTGATATAACACAGCAACTTTATGAATATTTCAAGGTTAATGATCCTATTATACCGGTCATTCAGGGACTTCCCAAAGTTCATAAGAACCACATAGACCCACCCTTAAGACCTATAGTTGCAGGTCAAGGTTGGGTCACCGAACCGTTGTCCATATATTTGGAGAATTTATTGAGACCCATAGTCAGTGAGAATAAGAGAATACTGAAAGACAGTAAACATTTCCTCCTAGACCTTTATTCTCAAACACGTCATTTGGACAAAGAACGAAGTTATTTCCTAGTGACTCTGGATGTAGTCAGTCTATTTACAGTAATCCCTAATGACACAGGTATAAGGTTAATAACTGAATACTTGAAAGCACATTCAGATTTTTCAGATAGGAAAATAGACCTGATTGCACTATTACTCGAAACAGTATTAAGCAACAATGCTTTTGCATTTCAAGAGGTTATTTACCTGCAGAGGGATGGCGTAGCTATGGGCACATCTTGTGCCAATAGCTACGCCAACCTAGTCATGGCTAGGTGGGAAGACATCTACCTTTATAATAATCCACTCTTTGTTGAACATGTTGGCATGTATTGCCGTTTTGTGGATGATCTTTTCTTCTTATGGTTGGGGGATGAACCCACTTTAAATAGTTTTGTGTCTTACTTTGCTACCACCACGGAGTTTTTAAAGTTCACCATGAACTTTTCAGATAGGTGCATACCATTTTTGGATGTAGAAGTATTCAGGATGTCTAATGGAATGCTAAATACTACAATACATAGGAAGGGGTGCCAAAGGAATAATCTTTTACATAGACAGAGTATGCACCCCCAACATGTTTTTGGTAATGTCCTTAAAGGACAATTTATGAGAGTATCCAGACTTAATTTAGAACAAGAAAATTATGATCTTGGATTACAGGATATGAAAATAAGATTCCTTGAGAGGGGTTATAAAGAAAAAGAAATCCAAGAAACTATATGTCTGGTAGATTCTCTGAGAAACAGCAGTGCCAGACCATATTTTATGGAACAGGGAGCACAGACTAGTAGGGTGTTACAATCCGCAACCGAAGTTAGGGCACAACTTACTTTTAGTAAGACGAGTCTGAAAGTGAGAGAGGCCATGAACAGGCACTGGGGAATCTTAAACTCGAATAGGGAAATTAGTGAAATTGTGGGTCCAGTACCACGTATTACCTATAAGAACCATCCTACTTTAAAGAATATACTATGTAGACCCAGGTACCCTTTACACAGTAGGAGTGTAGAGGACAGGAATACCATACCCTGTGGTCATTGTAATCAGTGTAGCTTCATAAATAAAGAGACAACTTTTAAACATCCTATTACAGGTCGTATATATAACTTTCATACTAACACGAATTGTGAAAGTAGAAATGTAGTATATATTGCCACATGTGTTTCTTGTAATTCATACTATATAGGGAAAACTAACCGCTCCCTCAAGGAACGTGTTAGGGAACACACCTACCATATCAGAGTGGGCAGTGAAGTCAATGCTCTGGCCAGACATAATAGGTTGGCAGGTATGAATCATAATTTTAAGTTTTGTGTCATCCAGAGTGTCTTACAAGGGTTTAGAGGAGGGGACTTGATCAACCGAACTTTAGAACATGAGACCAGATGGATAATAAGGTTGAGGTCTGACAAACCACCTGGTCTCAATGATAAGGTACAGATCAAGCCTTTTTTGAAGAGTAGAAGACCACGTAGATTACGGTAGTCTTTTATTGTTGTTTCTGGTTTACCAGTGCGAATTAGAGTATGATAGTCACCATTTGTTTAGTTTGTTTATCTATGTATATAGGGCTATGGAAGAAGTGTTTGATCATGACACACACATTTTTTCTATATATTGTTGTAATTAATGTTACTGTGAGCTTTCCAGTTTATGACGATGCACCTTGCTCACAAAATGTGACTGTTTAGTGATTTTAAATGTTGGTGGATGATATCGTAAGATTTTTTACATGTTTATTAAGGTGTATGTGCTTTGATTATTTTGAGAGCATTGAAGCTTTCCATAGTATGTATCAGGGGGACTGTAATGACTTTGGGCATTTTTTAACTTATGCATTTTAGTTAAATATGTATATATACTCAATGAAAAAGTTTTATATGTTATAGTATTGAAAGATGTTGCGGTATCCAGATTATACAGTTTTATGTTTGTATCACTTTAAAATATACCATGTGACATTTTTTATATTCAATAACCAATAGCAAGTAATGGGAAGACTTTAAATAGGTTTTAAGCATTTTTGTTTTGTAAAAAGTCTGAAGAAGCCTTTGGCGAAAGCGCTCACTCCATGGAATAAAAAGATTTTATTTATACACTTGTGTGAAATATCGTGCTTTGAATTTTAAAATATCTCACGTTTTATTGTCATCAGAGGACCACGCGCTGGGTGTTTGGATTGTATTACGTATTTTTTGCGTAGGTTCCTTGTCTCAACCGAAAGTAGCACTGCATTGGGATTGTATCATTTAAAAACAGAGTGAACTTAGTGTAAAAACCTGTTGGTAATGATGTTTACATTCTAAAAACCTTTTTGTATATTAAATAAACCTTAACCTCAATAATTCTACACCTCACAAAATTCAAAATGTATCCAAAAATCATTTATTTATTAAAGTTTCACTTATTTCAGTGTGATGTGCACCTAGCATTCTCTCAGTTTTTCTCTTTGGTGACTGTTGGTGCAGTTTACTGACCACAAGAAACTTTGTTTCAAAGATTATCCTGTGGTTTGTAATTTTTAAAATAAGAACATGAGAAGAGGTATGGAAAAGAAAGAACATTTTCTTTCCAAAGATCCAGTTAGACAGGAATTATCCTATTAGAGCAGACACCAGATTATGTTATTCTGTTTCACCATTAGTATTCTGTCATATATTTTAGCCTTTGATGTAGTAGTGAGGAGATGGGGTCTGCAGGTTCCACCAACAAAGGGTTGACGAGTATTTATGAAATAAGATATAACAAGCAGTAGGGATAGTATCCTGCTGTTTATATTATGCTTGATGTACATTTCTTACCCATGTTATTTTACTGCATTTGGGTTAAGTTATGTGGGGAACTGTCTATGCACTCACAGTACTCATTTCTGAGAGTATACTTTGTCTATAGTTTCTTTTATGGAAGGAGTTTGGTTTAAGAGTATTTTTGTCTTTAGACTTAACATACCTGGGTATGATGCAATGTCAAGAAATTTTGTTTGTGCTACGACTCACTCTCTACAATGCTGGTCTGGGTGGGTTTTTTGGGGGAGGGGGTATTGTTTTTTGCAGACTTGTATATTGCAGGGACACAGCTCACAGTGTGTTTTTTCTAGGTGCCTGGGGTGCTAGTTCTGTCTCAGGGGTTTGTGGGTAATTGTGTCACTGTTGTATCAGCATTTATTACTACTCATTCTCCTTAATCTAGTTGATTCATTAGCATATTTAAGTCTGGGCATATTACTTTGTGTTCTGTGGCAATCTTTGTCAGTTAGGGTGCATGTTCATTCTTTAGGCATCTTACTAATTTTGCCAAGTACTTGTTAATTTAGTTTTACAGGCTGGGTCATTAATTAAAGTTGTACTGAAGTATTCATTGAATTTGCTGTGAATATCCTAGTCATCTGCGTCCATCAGGCTGAGTGAGGCAAAGGAATTACTTTTAGTTGCGACTTTGCACAGCACACACACCTTCCTCTTTTTGCTGTCATCTGCAGCACAACTGTGTTTTCCTGCATAACAGAACATACAGTTCCTTTTCATTTTCGGTGGGCCAGTTATTATATAAAGTCAGCAACTGACAAGCTCAGTGAAAACTGTGCCAAAAAGAAATAACATACATAAAAGGGCATGCCTCCCAAAAAAAAAAAAAAAAAGGGTGTGCAAGCCAAAGGTCAATATGATGAATCTTTTCTAAGGCGCATGTATAAAAAGGCTGAAAATCATGGGCTGAATGAAAAGAAAATTAAATTAAAATTTTTAGTAAAGAAAATTAACAAGTCCATAGCAGACTAACCTGCTAAGCAAATGCAATAAATAAATAAAAATAATTGCAATTGTTAATGAATGAATCTAAAGATACAACTTGAAGTAAACATAACTATAGAAAGAGCAATATAAATCACCAGAGATGCTGAATTAAACAAAATGCTAACTTTATCATAACATACGGCAAATTCAAAAATATATAATTCTGATCAACGTGCATGAGTGGAGTGAGTGTAAGTTTGGCAAATTCATAAGGTATGGCGATTATCATGCTGAGTCACAGCTCTGTGCAGCACAACGCAGAAGTTGTTTGAAATGTAAGAGACATTTTGCTGTGGTTTACAACACAAAATAACTATGGGAGTTGATCCTAAAAATAAAACAGAAAATGTTGTTCAGAAAGTGTTTTTTTTTCCCTAGGTTTACTAACACTGGCTCAGTAAAACTTTCATGGACATACAAGTAAGTTTCACAACACACACTGGGAACAATGTTTCTGTAACATGATCTGCTTCCTACTGAAGTTTTTTGGTGAGTGTACAGTTACAAGAAGCAGCGACAGAACACAAAGACAAGAGCGCTGGTAGATTTCTAGCTATGTCAGAGTATAATGGGCACAAGTCCGAGTTCTGGGTTTATGTACTGGATGGTCTGTTCACAAATCTGCTCAGCTTTTTAATAATTATTTATTGACATTCAATTACCAGAAAATTCTGAATGGGTAGGAGTCCATTTTCAGCAGATGCCTTGGAAGAAAAGCTCCAAAGTATTACAAAATATTTTAAGAACAATTTTGCAATCTTCAAAATTAATCCAAAAAGAAATCTACAGTTTAATTACACCAAATAAGGCACAATATGAAAACATTGTTATATAACTTGCACCTGTTCTTAACAAATGATTTAATATACAGAGAAATGTCAGCCCAGTTTATAGAGAAAGTAGAGGTAAGTTAGTATAACACAAACAGAAATTGCAGTATAAAGTGAGAGATAAACAGGCTTATGGTATATTTAGAGAGAAAGCCAGGGGAAAGAAACTGTTAGAAGTAAAGAAGTGAGTTAATAAGGTAGAGCATATGTCTCAAACTCTAAGGGCTAGAAATCTGGACAAAGCCATAAAAAAGTAGGACAAAGGCCCAAAATAGGGACATTTTTAAATATTGCTCTTACAAACTAAGTTGACAGAATAACTGGTTTTGTATTAGCATGAATTTTCTGAAGGATATGAAGTCTGAAACTCATGTTTGTCATTATTTTCTAACTTCATTCTTTAATGGTTTACCTCTAATTTGCCAGAAAACTACAATTTTATGAAAAACGGACCAAACATATGAGGCAAACATCTAGACATTCTGCAAAAAATCTGTACAGTGGAGAGGTATGAGGGAGAGTAAGGAGACAATGTATGAAAAGGTATCCACATATAAGGATAGAGTTTATCCTGGTGTTGAGCAAGAACAGAAACTGCTTTTAACTAGGAAGTCTTTCAGAATGGTTTTGAAAGATGGGAGGGAGGGTATTGACCTGATGGATAGAGATAAGGACCTCCAGGCCTTAGCAACATGGCACGAGTACAATGTCCAGCAGATTTGTAGACAGGAATTTTTGGTCATTGCATCGCAGTGACCAACTGAGAACATTGATGTGTAAAATGTTATTTAGTGCCAGACAAGGAGATAGATTCTGGATAATTTTATAGATGGTAAGAAGCTGTTGGTATGCTAGTTGATGGGGTAGTTCTAACCAATTTAGGCTATTCAGTATTATACAGTGGCGGGTTTTGAAAGGAATTTGCTGTAAATTTTCAGTTTTGTTATAGCATTGCTCAAGTTTTCATTTTTGTGATGCCTGACGTTTAGTAAGGATGGGAGCACCATAAAGAAGTGTGTGGAGGAGATAAGTACAGCTTTAGCTGCATTGTTGAGAAATGTTTAGCTCTGTAAAGTATCCCTAGTTTTTTTATCCGTTTTTCTTATGCCATTTTGTATATGCAGGTCAAATTTAGGATCATCATCCACTATCATCCCTAATAATTTGCTATGGGAAGTGACTTCAATGATTGTATTATCAAGAGAGAGGACTTTAAAATGTATGTTTTAATGAGATAAGGATTGGAGAGGAAAAAGCAGTAGTTTTTTTTTAAGGGTTGAACATGAGATACAAATTACAAAGCCATGTTTCTGTGGCTGTTAAACCTTCCTGAGTAATTTTTTGGAAGTGTGACATGTCAGATGTAAAAATGACTATGGAGTCATCTGTGTATTGTATTCGGGAAGCCTGTTGTGTGGATGTGTAGACTGTGTTGGTGAGAGCATTAAAGAGGAGGACACTAAGGAGAGTCTTGTGGTACATTTAAATTCCTTGGAATTGTAGACAGAGGGTGCAGTGCCAATTTACTGACTGATACTTATTGGATAGGTAGCTTTTGAAACATAGAAGGGTGGGCTGAAAAAGACTTGAGGACATCTGAATTAGCAATTTGCTGTGACAAGCTGTGTTGAAGGCTTTAGACAAATCAAGAAATTAGGAGAACACTAGCTTGTTGTTCTCAAGTTTTAGTGATAGTATCTATATGGGTTAGAAGTGCAGTGTTAGTACTATAAGAAAGACAGAAGCCATGTTGTGTTGGGATGATAGATCTTCCTGCAGGACATAGTTTAGAAATTGTTTTTAAATGCATTTTTCAAGTATTTTGGAAAGGAGGGATAGGACTGCTATAGGTCTTAAATTAGTAATGTCTTTTGAATTTTCTCCTTTGTGCAGAGGGATAATGTGTGACTTTTCCAGAGACGGGGAATACGAGATTCCCTGATTGACCTATTTATAAGGATTGAGACAGAATATGCAGTATTATTGGCTGCTGTTTTAAGATACTCGCTTAGAATGTCATCAGCTAAAGTAGAGCATGGTCTGAGTTTAAGAGTAGTCTTATCTAGGATGTGGGCACAGATCTGAAGGTGAAAGTAGATGCGGTGATACATGGCTGTCGGAGAATCCTTTTTTGGAGACTCCATACTATCCATGAAATAAGTGTTGAATTGTACTGTGGTTTCGAGTGGGAAGTGACTGGGGAGGGGTTAGGGTTGAATTTTTTGCCATGATACAAGACTGCTTTAATGGCTGTCCAGAAATGTTTTAGGTTTATATTTTCTATTATACTGAAAGTTCTTATAGTATATTTTTTCTCTTCATTTATTTTCTTTTTATTGCAATTGTGAAGCATTCAGAAATTTTCAAAATATTGTGGTTTTGTATTTTTGCAGGATATGTCAGTTTTTGATATTTTGCAGTTTGTCAAGTGCTACAGCTGTGATCCTTGCATTTTTGATACAGGCAAGTCAATCGCTCAGTCAGGTGACAGCCAAACTAAAGACGACACTATTTACATTTAATAACAGGGTAGGTGGACTGTTCCATAGAGCCTTTTCAGCCACAACCTGGGCCAAATAGGCAAGAACTGTTACAGAGACAAAGCAACTGGACAATAATCAGTACAGTTACAGGAACAAAAGTTGAAAAACGATGGGTAATAATCATAGCAGTAAGTAATAAAACAGACTGTCAAAGTAGAAGCAATCAACAGCATTATAACACTAACAATGGAAGAAAGCAGTAAAGCAGGATATTAAGTACATTAACTGCAGAGTCTTCTGAGTAGTTAGGGAATACCATACAAGGTAGGTTTATCCAGTGTGTCTGAATTATTTACATTCTTTTCACACAAGCGTATGCAGGAACTTTTTGAAAAGAATTAGATCATGTTTATCTAATGGATTGAGAGTCATGAGGAAGGGATAATTTTAAAGCATGTCCTTTCACATATGGCCAGAAAGAAAGGGGGTCTGTGCAGCATCAGAGTCATGCAAATAGTAAATAGCACTCCTGAAGGATAGTTTATTGTGCATGGGAGGGCAAAATCTATTTCAAAGAATTTTGAAGGTTAGACTACTGAGTATAAGAGAAACCCTAGCATCAACTGGTACAGTTTAATTTCATTAAGGTACTGCAGCTTTGTTCTTTTTATCTAGAGAGGTGTATAAACCTGATAATTTAACATGCTGCCAAAAGAAAATATTTTGTGCTGAACTTGCTACAAGATTGGGAAGCATGTATTCTAATATGGGTATTAAGACATTTAATAGTTATGGCACATCTAGCTTCTGGGGTAAGAAGGGTTGCTATGAGCTAGAACACTACTGTATTAAGAAATTGAAGTGGTTATGGAAAGCAAGCTGAGGATCAGAGAGAAAGCCTAGATGTCCTTGCTGTGTACCAAAGAGAAGAGTGATAGCAGTGTGGTCAGTAAGAGAGATATTGGGAAATCTGCTAAAAAGCAAAACAGTGGTTTTAACAGTGTTCACAGACCATTTATTATGGTGCAGCCAATTCCATATAGCTGCAAATTCCGTTTGGAGATAAAGGGTAAGAAAGGAGGACTTGTTTATAGACCTTGCAAAAAGGATATTTATTTATTTTACATTTATTGCCTGGGATAGTAAGACTGGATACGTGTCCTTTTTCAGCAGAGGCCTGGGGAGAACAGCTCCAGACATACATACATATTTCATATATACATGTATATTGTGTTTTACAATTTCCGTACAGTATTACATTCAATAAAAGAATATAAACATCACTCAGTCACATATGTTAATACAAAACAAGTAGATTATTAATTTATAATTAAGATTCAGTCTCATTGACAAGAAGTCCTCATTTGGCATGCAGTTGAGGGGGTAGAAGTTAGTCAGGAGTAGAGCAAGGACATAGCCATCATGTTTTAAAGTATTGTACAAGACTTTTCTTGAATTGAGATAGACAAAGTTCTGAGGTTAGGACAGCAGGAAGTGAATTCCATCTTTTGCCAACAGAGTTGGCAAACAGATTCCCCAGCTGAGTTGTTAGATTTGAAAGTGTAAACCTAACATTTTGTTGGCTGAACAAAGTGTCTTGAGGTTATGGTAGGGGATGACAAGGTTTTTAAGTACAGGAGTATTTTGGGGCTGGTAGAGAATCTTATAGGCAACTACTAGTTGGTTGACCTGAAGTAGGTTAGATAACTCAAGCCACCCTAGAAGATTAAGTTTAAGACAGTGGTGTGTTCTGTAGGTTGTATCAGTGCAAATCTAGCAATGTGATTATAGCAGCTTGAGTGTTTGTTCAGTTCAGTTTTACTCAAGTTTGTGAATAAGGGGGAGGCATAGAGGAGGGTGGAGAGTAGGTGTGTACGGGCAATAACAGTCTTAGCTAGGGGAGTTAGGAAGGGTTTAATCTTGTGTAGAGGGCCAAGTTTTTTTATTAACTTCTTTAATCTTATGGTTAAATATGCAAGTCAAACTTAAGGCTATTGTCAACTGTTACACCTAGGAGCTTGGTAGAGGGATCTGGAGAAAGAATGATGTCATTGTTAGATTTTAAGTTGAAGGTTAGTGTGGTGGACCTACGAGTTGGGGAGAATGGCAGCAGCTTAGTTTTGTTGGGATTTAATATGAGACAATGAGTAAGGAGCCAATTTTCAACTGTATTAAAAGCATTTTGGGATAAAGACTGCAGCTCTGTTGGGGATGTGGCCGAGCATATTAAATTTGAGTCACCCACGTAGTGAATAAAGGTTGCATTTGGGATGACCTTGTGCAGGTCATTAATAAAGATAGAAAATAGGAGGGGTCATAAGATGGAGCCCTGGGGGATCAAGGGTAATAGGTAGAAGGGTAGATACTTGTCCTTCCATAGGACTGCCTATTGCCTACCACTCAGGTAAGATTGAAACCATTGGATAGCCTGGGTGTCTAGGGAAATGGTTTCCAGTGTTTGTATAAGTAGCTGGTGGTTTACCATGTTGAAGGCCTTGGAAAGATCTAGAAAGAGGGCTAAGGAAAGTTAATTATTATTTCAGTTTTGGTTTATGATGTTAGAGGTGGAGAAGAGGGCAGTAGTGGCACTGTGGTGTGGTCTAAAACCATGTTGAGAGTTTGTCAGGAGATCGTTCTTGATAAGATAGTTCAAGAGTTGTTTATAAATGCATTTCTCCATAATTTTGGCTAGTGGTGACAGAATAGCTATGGGTCTGTAATTTGAGAGTTCAGTGGAGCTGCCCCCCTTTATGGAGTGGGATTACATGGGATATCTTCCAGATGGAGGGGATGGAAGCTTCAGATATAGTTGTATTGATCAGGATGGAGATCAGGTAAGCTACTGCTGCTTTTTGTAAATACTCTGCTGGGAGGAGATCTGCAGATAGGGTATAGTTGGTTTTAGTTTCTTAATTAGTGTTCGGATAAATGATGTGGAGACTGGTTGAAAGTTAAAGGTGAGTTGGGAACTGGTTTTGGGCAACCAGGGGATAACTGACTAGCTAGTTGCTGGATAGTTTCTGTAAAGAAGCTATTGAAGGTATTGGCAACCTCTACTGGAGATTTTTGGTTTGTAGTTGAGAGGGTAGAGGTGGTCGATTGTCCTGGGTGGAGAAGTTTATTTAAGCCTGCCCAAAACTTTTGAGGTTTGTTTTTGTGTTTCTGTTGTAGGTGACAATAATAGTTTTTTTTGTCAGTCATAACAGATGTATTTGTATCATTCCTTAGCTGTCTATATCAAAGTTAATCTGTGGGGACTTTTGTGGCTCAAGACTTGTTTAAGTGAGATTTTTTTGTCTGGTTTCTATTGAAAGCCATGGGGCAGATTTTGTTTTAGTTCTAATAGAATGTGCTGGTGCGCGAGTATCAAGGAGGGCTAGGAATTTGATATTAAAGTATATTACAGCTTCTTCAAGTGGCAGATGTTTTAGGGCTGACCAATTACTCAGTTTGAGTTCATTTTGGAAAATAGTGAGGTTAAAGTTTTTGTTGTTCCTAATTGCTTTAGAAGTGCGTTGGTTAGGGATGTCAGTCTTTTGCCTGATTATATAGGTAAGAAAAGTGATCACTTATATCATCAGGCAGAGTCCCAGCTTTGTACATGTGGGGATGACTTAAGTATCCATTCTAGGGTCCTTTCTTTATTGTTGGGTTTACTTATCCTAGTGGGGGAGGATATTACTTGTGTGAATCCATGTAGGTTTACATGGTGAATAGGGGGTTCTGAGAAACAAGTGTTCCAGTCTATGTTAAAGTCTCCAAGAACAATGGTTTCTTGGGGGGGGTAGTTACTTGACAACCAGCATAGTATATCTTCTAGAATATGTATGTTATTACCTGGGAGAATATAGACACAGACAATATTTATACATTTGTTTTTATTAATATGCAGCTTAGTAGTAATAATTTCAGCCTTATCAACTCGTGAGGATTGTGGGGCAGCATCAATCTCCTCTAGGTTGATTTTATAAAGAACAGCTACCCCACCTCCCTTCCTACTGGTATGGTCAAGTCTTAATATATTATAACCTGGTGGTATAACCTCGTTGTCTGAAGTTGATGGTTTTAGCCAGGTTTCAATAAGACACAGAATATCCGGGGAAATATAATCTAGGGGGGCATGAAGGTGCTGAACCTGATTATTTATGCTCCTAATGTTTAGGTGGCTAACCAGGAGTGAGTTAGGAGGAGGTTTGTTTAAAGCATAAAATATGCAGTTATGATGAGAAGGATACCAAGGTAGGTCATTAATGCAAAGGGAAAAACGAGGTCAAAGCACAGAACCTTGTGGGACACTAGTTATAGCATAATCTGTTATGCTGAGATGATTAGGCCCAATTAAAACAAAGGAGCAATGGGAAGGGTAACTAGAAAATCAATGAACTCCAGACCAAAGGTCAATGTCTCTCAATTTGCAAAACAAGAGTGTATGGTCCATAGTATCAAAGGCTTTTTCTCAAGTCAAGTAATAGAACACAAATGAGTTGCCCGTTTTCTATATTACTATAACTATGATCAGTATGGCCAAAGATAGCTGTAATGGTGCTGTAAATCCATGCTGCTTGTTAGAAAGAACATAACACTTTGTGTTATACTCCAGAATTTGCTTTAAGTTTACCCAGAATTTTGGTAAGCTGGCAGATTAGAGATGGATCAAAATAAGGATCTAACCTAGGGGTGAAGGTTTTGGGTAAAAGTATTACAAGTGCGTGCTTCAAACTCTATGGCAAGAGTCAATTTGAATTGGTGTTGTAGGCTTAGCCAGTGATCACTGCCTAGTCTAAGAATTCTAGGATAAATGGTGTAGAAGTGCAGGTTTTAAACATCATCCATGTTTCCTAAGAGTTTGAGGAGCTGTTTTATTGTAATTATCTAAGCATGACTGAGGGTATTTGAGCACTTTATGCAATGAAAGGGTAGGGTTAGCAGGTGTTTTGTTTTTAAACATATTAACAGGAGGATTATAAATGCTGTAACATAGATTGGTTAAGAATGAGCTAGTAGAAGTTAGACTACTGACTGATTTTGGAAAAAAGTGAGAGCATACCTTTTATTTCTTTACAGAATTAGTTGGGAATACCTAAACTAGCAGTTTGCAGTTTCCTACAGTAGTCAGTTTTGGTCTGACTAGTTGCCAGTCTTGTCTTTTGTTTGAATCCAGAATAGGTAGACAATTCTTGAAATCTTTTTTCCAGACATGTTAAATCCATAAGTTTAAACAGATGCCCAATGCAGTTCATAATCCAATGGTTATTAGTTCCATTTTCTGTATTTCTGTATTAGAAACAGTCTGTTATGTACGGGGAGTAAAACACTGTAAAAGACGGAGAGTGCCATGATGGAATCAGCACATTTGCTAAAGGAGGTCCAGCCAATAGAGAGGAGTTCTGCTTGAAAGCCGTCACTTGAGTGCTAATGGCTCTAGACAGAAGTAAAATAACTTATTTTGCATAACACCTTGATAATCCTAATATATTTTGCATACATTGTAATTGTCTCCAACAGGGTCATCAAGGTAATTTTGTGTGCATTCTTCTTTTTCAACATGTTAAAGCCCCAGAACATTCTATGAGCAATGTTAAATCTACTCACAGCAAATACAACTTGCACTCAAGGGCAAGTCAGCACCAGCAGGGAGAGTATCTTTTTCGCAGTGATCATGTGTAGGTGAATTTTGCTGCTAATGTGCTGGTTCTTTTCCTTCCCTCTGTATTGCTTTTCCCGGAGTAATTTTTAAGTAGCCCAATCTGTTGCTAATCATACCACTGGATTGCAGGATTATGATCGAGTCATCCCTTCATTTAACCATGGAGAAACAAAAAGCTTCCAATGTGCTCAGAAAGTGAACTAATCTTTTACAGTATATGCCTGTATTTTCAGACCCATGCTATAACAAGGGAGCAACAGCTTTATCGCAAAGTCATGAGCATACTGTACACCAAAGTAAGTTCTAAGTCCTAAAACAAAAACCCAAAGTTTGTTTCGACTGATTGTTACTCATAGTCAAGCCAAACGGTTTAGTGTTTCTCTAGTGAAAACTAGAGAGGAACATTTACAGCTATTATACAATGTTAAAACTTAAAAAAATATTTATGACTGACTTTTTTCTGGTGTTTATCAATAACATCTGTATCCTCAGCAGCTTCTTTAAAATGCAAAGATTATCATGAAGTCACACCCAACAGAAAGCCTGCTCAGCAGTCTTCAAATAAATTATAAAGCTAGCAGCGACACCTTCAGCACTATACATCTTCAGCCAGCTTAAATGATGCATTAGCTGTTCAAAATTACACTTGTAAGAAAGCAGCTACTTAGAACTATGAATCTTATGATTACGGCTTCTTATTTTACTGTATTTTTGCATGCAGTGCTGAGACAGCCCTGAAATAAGACTTTTGCTTTTAGTGCAAAAATCATCAAGCCAAGGAAGACTCTATACTTCGTTATCTCCTGAGGGAAGCTTCATTACCCTAAATACTCCTTTCTTAAATATATTATCTGTTAAATCACTTCACTGTGTAGAAAGGAAGTTATGATAATGAGTCATCTTATTTGCTGAAACGATGTCTGATAACACTGACTAGTCCCAAAGAAATAATGTAACCACATAAATACATGTATATTTAAACTTGTCATGTGAACCTTAATTAACAGGGACTGGTTTGTCAAAGTATTTTTTCCTCAAATCAAGGATTACTCAAGGGCCATATTTAGAAATGTGTTTCCAACTGTGTCTTCACATTCAACTTTTTAGGATGTTTTCGTGAAACCATTATAAGTAAACGTCAGTTCTCAGACAGTAGTGTCTTATAATAAACTTAGGTGCAGCACTTGCTCTTTTCAGGCTTGTAAAATCGTACTTGGTTATATCCTTGGTTAGTCTTTCACTGAGCATCAGATTACAGAGCTCTCTGTTGAATCACTAATAGTTGTGTTAACTCTGTCTGAGGTTTTATGATCTCAATTACTTACATTACTTTAGAAACTGAATAAGGTGAATCATCCTACATGGTATTCTAATCATCACTGAACGCTTAACAAAAACATTGGTAGTCATCACACAAGATAGGTAGTTATGCTTAAACACTGCCATGATGCTAGCATGTTTGCATGTGTAAATGTGATGTAGTGAATGTATATTCCCCTAACTGATGACCTGGAAGACATTCACAAATAACTAATGCACAGTTAGTTGATGCTTAGTACCTTCAGAACCAGGGCTATGGTAGTTCATGATATTTTGAGACATACCTCTAATGTCCCACTTTTAAAACATACCTTTTATTGCATCAATAAACTTCAGTTACTCAGCATGGTGTATAATGTAGGTAATAGGCCGACACTCAGTGATCAGGTGTCAATTGCAGTGAAATCATTTTAATTCCAGCTATGCAACATTTTAAACATCAGAAATATCATCCACCAAGCTGATTTCTCGGTAGTAGTACATGCTGTGATCTCATTCCAGCATAATTGTTGTACTACCCTCTCCTTAGCACTCCCTAACTCTAAGACTAACCAGTTGTGGCTTATACAAAAACCCTTCAGCATGTCCATAAACAAGAACTTCAGATAACCCACCGGGGATAGCACCCACAACCTTCCTGGACATAGGCAGTCATGACTAAATGTAATCTTGGATATTGACTAGTACTTCCACGGTATTACATTGGATTGAAATGGCTAGGCTTAAAATGACTTCCAGGTTGATAGCCTAGAAATCTCCAATGATCCTATGATTATGCCTGTGCTGTGCAGGCTGTTCTGACTTCTGGTCTTTTTCCACATCGTCTTTAAAATCTTGGGAGCTTGTCAGCAGAGTGAAGGCAGTTTCAGCAACAGCCGTTTTAACAAAAATGTTTTGTCAACTCAAAAGTACTTTTGGAAGCAGTGGAAAATTCCCTTTCCTCCACTGTTGTGCAGCCTCAGAGTAGATATCTGCACATTTGATGCGTTAGGAGTGCAAGGGTCTTGCCGCCCTGCCAAAAAAGATTTGTTCCAAGTTCTACTGAAAATGTTTTTGGTGAAACATTTTTCCAGTTTTTGACTTTGCAAAGCAATGCTTCTGTATATCAACATGCTCCCAAAATACTGATGTTAGTCTATTTTTGCACATATAAAGTGGAGTCCTCTTACTTGAATGAGATTTTTTTTTTTAATTTGCTTTTGTTTAAACCCAGATGGACAAGCCTGCTACTCAAAAACCCATTTTAGTGGAGGCCCAGGGAGAAGAGCTACAACATATTACAAACATTTTTTAAACAGACATTGAGTAATAAACATAGACTGCAGTGGTGGTGCTGTGGTAGCATTGTCGCCTCACAGTTAGACGTTGCCCGTTCGATTCTCAGTTAGAGCGTCTTCTGTGTGGCGACATGCTAGAATGGGCGTTCCTTCATTGAAGGTTGTGCGTTAGGCCCGGCAAGCCAGCATGTGAAACTCTACTGCCAATTATTAGCGGACCGGAGTTCCGCTGTGGCGACCCCTAACCGGGAAAAGCCGAAAGACAAACAAACCATTGAGTAATAAACATGAAAAGACATTACTTAATATACATTAACAATTAAATATTCATGAATGTAATCTCATTAGCAAATATGTAATAAAGTTAAATTATTGCAGTATAAAGGTACTTGTGCATTAGCAGATGTTTTACAATGAGCACTTGATGTGTATTAGTGGGTTGCCAAACAGGTAACTCATGGGATTAATGCTTAGGAATTCAAAGAAATGAAGACTAGGAAAGGAACTAAATAAGGAAGAAAATGTTAATGTCAGTTAAAAGGTTTGTTAAGTGTGTGTGATGATTATTTTAAACTGCCTTCGTCCCTCCTTGCTGCGCGTCTACTCATGCGAGCGTCTGACTGTGTAATCCCTAGCGGACACTAACCCTGCGACATCACCTGGCCACAAAAGCAACTCTGTGTGGACCCAACATAAACCCTGCTAATTACAACCATCGGTCCTGCAGCTACCAAATAAGATAACAGAATCCCAATAAACCCTAGCAGACATTAACCCTGCGACATCACCTGGCCACAAAAGCAACTCTGTAGTGTGGACCCAACAGAAACCCTGCTAATTATGACCATCGGTCCTGCAGCTACCAAATAAGATAACAGAATACCAATAAACCCTAGCAGACATTAACCCTGCGACATCACCTGGCCACAAAAGCAACTCTGTGATGTGGACCCAACAGAACCCTAATTATGACCATCAGCCCTGCAGCTACTAAATAAAATAACATAATCCCAATAAAGTATGAGTCCTAGTGCCTAACTAGTACCCGATATAGTAGCCCTTCTTAGCTACAGCATCTTGTAAGCCTCCAAAATAGTGTTACAACAAAAACAGTGTTTTCTTCACGTGTGCTGCATGAGGACACCAGCAGCCCCAATATTTCTCCTCCTTAACTACCCCACTCCTCTCACTTTTCTGTACCCACTTTAGTTCCCCATACCTCACTCTTGACTACATCTCCTGTTGTCTCTCTCACTTTACCTTGCATGCAGTCCTGCCCTGTTCCATAGTATATTGCCTTTCTCTTGCTACTCTCCACTCTCCTGCCCTCTACTCATGGTCTTTGCCCTACTCTTGCTGCTTGTAAACACATCTCTTCTCTTTCAAGCCCCACACACCTGCTAACTTCAACTCTCCAACACAGGTATTTTTCCTCTAATACAATCCTATCAGTGCAACTGAGGCTAGCATTCTCCTGAAAGTGCCATATGTACTTAATCCTTGTGTGTCTGTCCTTTCTTTGCTTCCCTTCTATCTTTTCACTCTCTAGCTAGTTCTTTTCTTTTTTCCCTCCTCCTTACTGATTGTTTCCTGGGCTATTTTACAACCTGGGTATTAGCCCTGCTACCCTACCCCTATTCCCACACACCCCATTACAATTTCCTTTATACCATCAATTCCCTCCCCTTCCTCCATCACCACCCACTAACAAGGAACTTCCTGTCTTACCTGCAATTGTCTCACTTCCTATCTCCTCCCTTTCCTCCATTCATGCTCTAAGTCTCCTATTACAATCTCTACACACTCACTTTCCCTTTCCTAAATGCCATCCTCCTTCCCCCTTAGCCAGATTTATAATGCACTACATAATCATCCCCATCTCTCTTCTCTTTCTTCTAGCTAACATAACCTCATACCACATCCACCTTCCTTCCCCAATGCCATACTCTTCCACCTCCTTCACCCTTGACGCACTACTCTCACCTTCTTTCTTTTCTATCTCCCCAGCTCTATTTAACCTCTCTTACACGTCTCCACAAACCGACCAGACTCAAAATACGTCCTCCTTCCCATGCATCTAAACACAAGTTCTATAAATTAGATCTACCTATCACTTTACTCTACCTGTACAGAAATAACTTACTTTTATTTGGGGACATCCACTCTAACCTTGGCCCCTCCCCCTCCTCAACACAACACACCTCTCCCTTATCATTTTCCTCCCCCCTCTACTCCTACTGCCTCTGTCCACCATCAGTCTAACATATATCACTCACATCTAAACACCTTGCCATTTACTCTCAAAATATTCAAAGCCTAACAAACAAAATTACTGAGTTCCATGCCTGGATAGCCCATACAATCCCTCACATCCTCTCCCTATCTGCAACTTGGCTTAAGCCACACATCTCTAACAATGAAATCCTCCCACCAGCATATAACATCTACTGTGTAGACAGACTGCACAAAAAGGGGGTGGTGTAGCCATCCTACACAGTAATAGTCTCAACCTCACACCTTTTACTGCCCCCATCTCTGACTTTCAACCAGCTGAACTCATTATTGTTAACTATCACCTCAATTCACACAAAAAATTAGCTATTGTCTCCATCTACATCCCTTCTGGAAAACAACTTGCCAATCCTTGAGAAAATCCTTTCCTGGTTCACTCACAATGTACTCTATTATGAAACACTTATCTTAGGAGATGTCAATCTAGACTGGGATAAAACTTAAAATTGACTCTCCACAAAACAGTATTAATCTCAATGGCTACCATCAACTAATAACTTCTCCCACCCAAATCCATAAAAACATCTCTTCTAGCTCTATAATTGACTGGATACTCACCAACACCCCTAAGCTATATCACTACCCTACCAGATCAACTAAGTGACCACCTACCCACTCTTGTCCTCAGATACAGCTCTCAACCTCCCAAATCTAACCACTATAGATACTGCTGCAAAATCTCTAACTTTGACTCAACTCAATTCAACACAATTCTCTCTTCCACTGACTGGACTTTCCTGAAACAAATCCCCTTAAATGATGCAGTAAATAGTAAATAGATTCAACAGTATCTTCGTAAATACCCTCAACTCTCTCGCTCTCTCTAGAAAGGTTAGAATAAAAGTTAACTATGTTCCTTGGCTTTCCAAAGAGACTAAGTCCCTTATGCTCCAAAGAGATAAAACATGGAAAGCCTGGGCCAAAACTAAAGAATTATCCCTGCTCCACATGTATTGACATCTAAGGAACCTTACCAAGAAACAAACCAATTTTGACAAAAAGTCCTTCTTTAACTCTACTCCACTTGATAGCAAAACCAACCCTCAGAAATTCTGATCAACCATTAAAAGAATTATTTCTCCTGGATGCCCCTCAAACCCCTCCCCCTACCCAAACACATTCCCTCTAGATACAGCTACCTTGCTCAATAAATACTTTATTGATACTTTGATACTATTCGGTCACTCTTACCCACTACTGGAAATGCTACTCCTCAACACATCCCCTCCAAACACCAGACAATAATCCCTTCTCCCTACAGCCTGTTCCTACTTCCTATATCCGATCTCTTCTACTTAAGCTCAAACCCTGCTCACCATCTACAGATAATCTACCCCCACTTTCCTCAAACTAGCTGCTGACTCTATAGCTTACCCAGTGTCTATCTTAATCAATAGGTCCATTCAGGAATCTACAGTACCTACCCTCTGGAAATCCTTTTTCACTATTCACCTACACAAAGGGGGTAACTCCACTGACCCATCTAATTACCGTCCCATAGCCATCATATCCCTCCTCTCCAAAATACTTGAAAAATGTATCCACTCACAACTGCTAAAATGCCTACTCCAACAAAATCTTCTCACCCCTACCCAACACGGTTGTCATCCACACCATAGTACAAGTACTGCCCTCCTATCCTTTACCCATACCATTGCAGAAGCCCTAGATAATAATAAACTTATCTCATGCCTCTTCCTAGACCTTTCCAAAGCTTTTGATACAGTCTCCCATCGGTTCTCCAGTTACTTATCCTCCAGGCAGCAGTCTGTCAAATAGCTCTCCTCCACTTCTCCATTCCTGTCTGTCACAACAGGAGTACCCCAAGGCTCCATCCTAGGTCCTCTCCTCTAACATCTTCACTAATGACCTACACACATCATGCAAACAATCCTCCCTCATCCAATACACAGATGATTCTACCCTCATCTCCATCTCTGACAACATCTCTGAGATTCATACTCTCTCTCTCAACATACTTTCTCATCTACTGAATAGTGGCTCTCTAAAAACCTTCTCATCCTTAACCCCAAAAAAACAAACTCCTACTATTCCTCCCCCGGTCACATACTCACCACAAACCGTCCTTCTATATAACCTCCTCAAATAACACAATTATTAAACCTGATGGTCATACTAAACTTTTAGGAGTCATCATAGAATGAACACAAATTTAATATATACCTCTTCTAATGTATAAAAAAGACTAACCAGAAACTTGAATTGCTCTACCGTAACAAGAAATTTCTAACTCCAAATGCTAAGCTCTCCCTTGCTCAAGCCTTCCTCCTACCCTCCCTTCTGTATGCTGCCCCTCTTTTCACGAATATCCAAGCCACAACTTTAAACAAACTCCAACAAACTTATCATAAGATAGCTAGATTCATAACAGACTCTCCTTACAAATCCCACCACTGTCTACCCCTCACATCCCTACAATAGCTAGAATTCCCCCACACTTTGTTACTTACACAACTACAAATGCTACATTTCATTCTCTACAAACCTTCATCTTGCCCAGCTCTTTCTTCCCTCATTTCCATCTACACACCTTCTCGCACTCTCAGTACCTCTAATCAGCAACTCCTCAACATCTACCAGCCAAAAAAGCAGTAGGCAAACTCTTATATAAATACTCAATAGCCCAAAACTGGAACAAATTTCCTTGCAAAATAAGCTCCACCAGTCACCCAGCACACTTTAAGGGGAAACAAACTCCATCTGCTCAACACCAGAATCTGCCCTTGCACAGCACCAACCTAAATTCATTTATCCCTCCAAGGGCTACCCCCTCCTCACTTTCCTCCATCACCTCAAAAATGTGATCCCTCAACTAAGGGTTACAAACTGAACTTTACTGTTCTCATTTGATCACTTAATCTGCATGTAAATACGTACAAAATCTCCAATTTGTAAACATATAGTTTACATAATGTAAATAGTTTGCATGTTTTCACCTGTATCTGTAGTGTTCTTGTATTATTACCACCTTCTTATATCTGTATATATCTGTATTGGAGCTTTTCTCCTCGGCTCTCCACTGTAAATGGTCCAAAAACCCAGCTGGACCAACCCTGTTAACAAATGTCTATAAATAAAATAAATAAATGATTGCAAAGGTCATATTAGAAGTACAGAGGTGGGGGTTGGGCAGTGTCATAAAAGCTATGTATATGGCTGAGTGATATTAAGTATTCACATATTGGTGAATGCAACTTGTAGAACTTAGGATTCTGAATGAAGAGAAATGGTTTTATGGTATGGAAAGCTGACAAGAGCAGTGGCATTTATCCTGGAGATATGCAGGAGCAGATCCATTGATTTATTAGGTGAAGTTTTAGTTTGGTTTTAAATGAGTTTGCATTCAGAATGGATTTCAGTGGTAGTGGGATGTGGTTCCCTAGATTAGCTGCATTATTATAATATTGAGAGTCACCAGCAGTATCAGACAATTTGGTTATAATTAATGATTTGCCTCTAGACTGTAAAAAAATTACAGTTCAGAGACAGAAAATCCCACTCCTACTCTCCAAAGAAAGGAGTACTAATTTAATTTTCCTTAGAAATATACAGTTTGATTATTAGCAATATGCAAAGGTGAAAAAATGCCTGCCAAAATCCCCAAATGCAAGGTTTCTACTTTATAGCTTGCCTGTATAGACCCAATTATTCTGATTAGCATTTCTGTAAAACTAGCCAGCCATTTCAAAGACCTTAGTCTTTGCTATTGGCAACAAGCTGAACTTTAATAATTACACAACTGCTGCTGGAGTGGGAGCTACCTGTTGCATTGGTCTTAAATTTAAGGTCTGTACTCCCCAAGAAAAAAAGCCAAGAACTAGATGCAGCCACTAGTACCCTATAGCTGCATACAGCTTGTAGTTCTCATGTAGTAGTTAAGCAGATAAAAATAAATAATAAATAGGAGAAACATATAAAAAGTCTGGAAAGAGACTGTTGTGCTTCCTGACATATGTATATACATGCAGTACTGCCCTTATTGAGCGGCTCAGCTGCCCTTTAAACCAATGAAACACCAAGATCCCTTTCACATATACCCTAATAAAAGGTCCAGCATCCCAAAGTGCCTATCTAAAACTCATAGTAAGTAACAAGACTCGCATTTAGTCTCAGCAAAGAATTACAATGGAATAGGACTGCCATAGGGAAAAAAGGCTTTCTGCTATTTTCTGAAGGATAAGGACTTAGGAGGAGGAGAATCTTTCCCAACTCTTAAATAAATGTCAGATTTTTTTTTTGGCTCAGACATAAAAATAGTAATAGTACAGGAAGCCTGAAACCTGGTTCAAGGCTCCTGAGAGCACCCCAGCACTATCAGGTTTTACCTCTTATCATGCGTTCCGGCCCCAAAATCCGGACAATACCAAGAAAGGAGGGGGGGTATCCATATTCATCAAAGACACCCACACCTCAAGACTGGTGGCAACGCACGATGCATCGGAGACCATCCAGGTGCAATTAACCATAGGCAAGACTGCTCTGCAAATTGTAGCATGTTACAGGCCACCCTCACAAACTCAGGAACCTCACATGGCCTTCCTGAAAACACTAGAGGGATAAATGTATCACCAAACACCATCATACTAGGTGACTTCAATTACCCTAATATAGACTGGGAACACTACTCAAGCCCAAACACCCTAGCCCAAAAGTTCCTGGAATTCATAAACTCAAATGCCATGGAACAGCTAGTCACCATCCCCACAAGAGGAGAAAACATACTTGATCTCATCATCACGAACATGAGAGCACAATGTTCAACACCGGAAGTATACCCCTCACTGGTGAGATCAGATCACAAACTAATCTCGCTGGAGGTCCTCATCCCACCCCACCTGAAATAAAAAGACCACAGTAAAGAACTTCGAAAGCCGACTTCACACTTCTAAAGACTAGTGTGGTCTCCTTTAAGGCCCCGAGCCGACGGAAAACAGTACTCAAGCCGCTGAATCACTTACAAATGCCTTCTACCAGCACCTGCAGGACTGCATGGATAAGGCAATCCCAAGCAAAACAAAGACTCTTTGTACCAAAGGCAAGCGTCCACTCTGGTGGACCCCAGCCATAAACAAACTCTACAACAAAAGGAGGAAGCTACTACAAGATAGAGCAAAATCCTTAAAAGGTAAGACACCCTTGATCACTATAAGTAAAAACTAAGAGCTCTCATAAAATCATCCAAAGCAAATTTTGAGAGAAAAATAGCTAAAGACTCAAAAGACAATCATAAGGCCTTCTTTAGCTATGTTAGAAACCTGGGAGGAAACTCCCAGATATGCTCAGAACTAGTTCAAAATGATGTGAAGATTACTGATCCTACAGACATTGCCAACATACTGGCTGACAGGTTCAGTGCAAACTTCTCCCCTCCCCCAAAGGAGAGATATCTATACCAAGCGATTGCAGCCCCCAAACATCTCCAACGCCCAAGTGAGAACTGCTCTCTCCAAAGCAAAAACACAGCATCCATGGGACCTGATGGTGTCCCCGGCTGTGTGCTCCACGAACTCAACGAGGAATTAAACCCACAGCTAGGACAGCTGTTTAATCATAGTCTTACCTCTGGATACGTACCCAGGAGTGGTGCACTGCAACTGTGGTCCCACTTCACAAAGGCGGTGCCTCCACCGACCCTGGAAATTACCGCCCATTAGCTTGACAAGCCTTATCTGCAAAGCCATGGAGAGGATCATAATGGACCTCATAAATAAAGACATAGGAATTTGCAGACTTTGGATCCATCCCAGTTTGGCTTTGTCAAAGGCAGATCATGCCTTCTAAACTTGGTTGACTTTTTCGAAACAGTCACCAAAGCCATTGATGAGGAAAGGCAGTCCATACAGCCTACCTCGATCTGGCGAAGGCCTTTGATACAATACCCCACTCGGGTATCATTGAAAAACTCATCAGCTTAAATGTTAACCCATACATCACAAGATGGGTTGCAAACTGGCTGAGTGACAGAACCCACAGGGTCAGAGTTGCTGGTGCCATGTCAGACTCAAAGCCTGTCACAAGTGGTGTACCACAGGGCTCAGTCCTGGGACCACTCTTGTTTGGCATCTACTTTTCCAGTACAAGCAAACACAGGAGGGTTATGGCTGACAAAGTTTGCAGATGACTGCAAACTGGGCCATAGTAGAAAACACATCTGACACAGATATCCTTCAGAAGGGTCTCACAGAAACGGATAACTGGTGCCAGAGCCATGGCCTAAAGTTAAATGCCAAAAAATGCATAGTCATACCCTTCGGGAAAAACAAGGTTACCCCTAGCTACCAAATAGGTGGCAATCCACTGAGTACAGAAGAAGTTATCAGGGACCTGGGGACCCAGGTTGATAGTAGTCTGTCATTCGACACCCATGTAGCTAAAGTAGTTAGGAAGACCTTCTACATTGCCCACCTTATCATGAAGGGATTCTCATCTAGATCAAGGGAGGTCATAGTCTCCTATACTCTTCACTCATCAGACCAATGATTGAGTACAATGCCCCATTCGGAATGTATCTGACCCGACACTTGCAGCAGCTGGAGAGGCCACAAAAGTTCCTCACCAAAAGGATAAAGGGTCTCAAACATCTGTCCTATGCTGCCCGACTGAAAGAACTCCAGCTCTATTCAGTCGCCACCGCTTGCTCAGAAGTGACCTTTGCCTAACATACAAGGCCATGTCAAACCCAGATTTGATGAATATGCTTCACCTCAAAAATCTAGATCCGTCAGAGCCACAAGGGCGGGAGACTTAAACCTCGACACAGCTATTAATAGGACGTGCTGGAGGGATAGATTCATCACCCAAAGACTCCCTATGCTGTGGAATAAAATCCCGGTATATGTGAGGCAGAGCACCTCGCTGGCCTTGTTCAAGAGAAATCTTGACCAATGGATGGGAGATCGCAGATATACCCCAGGGATTACCTCAGTGTCACTGCTCAACAGAGGCACAGCAAAATAATGGGTATAGTTCCCCATACTAAAGGGGTGGCGTAAGCCACAAAACTATGGGCTAGGCTTGTAAATGCCCTCGGGCAGATAGCCTAGTATGAACCTATGAACCTATGAACCTAAAAGGATAACAGCACTTTAAATCAACTAGTTATGGAGAGTGGAAAGCCATCAAGCACCTTTAAGCAGTGGCATATGGACACACCAGTGAATCCCTTACAGGGCCTTGATATACTTATTTTAGACCAGTTGACAAAATGGTTAAGGTCTTTGTTTCCCTTGCACAAGGTTCAGGCTTCAGTCCTGACCTCCATCAAATGCTTGCATGGAGTATGCATGCTCTTCCTTCAACTGTTTCCATCTCAAATTCACCAAAGAATGGAGATGTGGGGAACAGTACAGACTGTAGATAGACCACACAGCAGTGTTGAAATTAGCTCTAGGTGATGCAGCTGTGTTGACTAATGTCACCATATGGGGATGGGTTTTTGCCAGTGATAAGTAGATTGTGGACCCAGCCTACTCTGGCCTATGGCAAGAACCTATGCTGATGGTGGAAGGGCTATATATGTCCATATTCACCAGTGTGTCCCACCATAAGGCATAGAAACCTTTTATCAATAAGTTAAAGGTCAGCTGGTGTTCAGTTGCCTAGTTTGGGTTACCCAAGATCATTCTGTTGAGTGAAAGTTGGATGTAAAAAGCAATCAACCTGCCAAACATGAACTGAGAATTGCTACAAAATGTAGGTCTACTGACAGGATAGAGAATGGAAGCGGATCACATGAAGACTAGGAGGAAATTGGCCATGCAATATATCCAGCAAAGCCACTTTTCTTGGGATCCAGAATATATGTAGGAGAAGGAAAGACTAAACGTGGTGTGGGAATTGTGGTGAGGCAGAGGCTTCAAAAGACAATGACAGATGTCATCAGAATTAGTGGAAGACTCATGGTAATCAAACTCCAGTGTAATGATAGGGCAGTATTCTTGGTCTCTGCCTGTGCCCCACAGCAGGATTTTGATGGTGAGTGTGCATTTAGACAGCAGTTGCAGGACTTTCTATATCAAGCAGGACAACATGGATTGGCATTAATAATGGATGACCTGAATGAACCTATTGGGACATACTGAACAGAATATGGGGACAGCCTTGGTGCCTATGGTTGGACAACAGAACTGGAGGAGAGGCCATTCTACATTTCTGACTGACAAATGGCTGTATGATGGGCAGGACATAGTTCAGCAAGAGACAGAGTCACAAGATCCAAACAAGAGTGGCCAAAATTCAACTCAGACTTCCGCCTAGTAAAAAAAGAGCAGTAGGGTAGAGGCAGCAATTGCCATTTCCAGTGAAACAGTTGTCTCACAGCATAAACCACTGGTTGCCACAATCAGCTACAAGCAGCAGTCGGAAAAGGCTCTAAAGTCAACAGAGATCAGGCCGAAGACCTGGAAGTTAAATGGAGAGAAAGCATAACAGCTCAAAGAATTACTCTGGGATCTAGCAACTCAAGAGGAGGAAATTGATGGAGTTGCAGAAAAATGGCAGCACCTCAAAACAGTATGTGTGAGAACTACAGAAAAGAAATGCAGCTTAGCCAGATATGGAAATAAGGCACATAAGGAATGTAGAAGTCAAGAAACCCATCAAAAGAAAGGAGGACTGCAGGAAAAGGTCAGAGATAGGTAAGAGAAACCAGGCTAGGAAGGAATACAGGTTGGCTATCAAAAAGGTTAAGAGAGGAGTTGCAATAGCAAAGAATAGGGCATCTGAAGTACTCTACCAGCTTCTGGAAAGTGAATCTGTAAACGGCACAAAGAAATTATATATATATCAACTTGCAAGGCAAAGACAAAGATGAAGATAGTCAGACATCTTTCATAAGGAATACCAGCAACAATCTATTCACCATTCCACAGGAAATCAAAGGCAGATAGGAGTACTTTGAGGAGCTTCAGAATGAAAAAAAACACAGAAGCTGTACTACCCTAGACAGATCCTATAATTAAGAGGAGGAATCCACCATACAAGAAATATGGCACTATGGAAAATGAAGTCAATGGGTTCAAATGATGACACAGCAGATATGATAAAGATGTTGGAGAAAGCCATATTCCAGGTGACTGGAGAATAAGTATACTAGTTGCAATGTTCATGAACAAAGGCGGCGTCCACAACTATGGCCAGGACAGAAGTATCACACTGCATGAAACTTCTGGAGATGGTGATTGATAAAAATATATATATATATATATATATATATATATATATATATATATATATATATACAGAACTGTAGAAAGTAAGATGGGAGATGAGCAGTTTGGATTCAGGTCAGGATGCAGCATGCCTGGCCCAATTGTTTGTAGTAAGAGATAGTAGAGAAGAAGCAAGGGATGAGGAAAGAGTTAAAGTAAACACTCAGACTTTGAGAAAGCATATGACAGGGTCCCAAAGAGAGCTGATATGTGTAGCCCTGCAGTGGTTCAAAGCCCCAGAAACATTGGAAGAATTAGTGCAGGCAATGTACAAGGACCTAATGACTTGGATATGAACAGCTTTCAGTCACACAGAGGTTCCAGTGGGAGTGGGTCTTCATCAAGGTTCGGCTCCGACCCCATTGCCTTTCATAATGGTAATGGATTACATTAGCAAATAGATCAAAAGAGTTGCTGTACGCAGATAATGTGGTATTACAAGTAGAGTCTGAGCAAGAACATCAGCAAAGGATAGGGGGAATGGAATGCAAAACTAAAGACACATGGGGTGAAATGGAATACACATCATTGTAATGGCAACAAATGGGGAAATCAGAAGAAACTAGGAATTGAGAAAGAAGGGAAAACAGTGGAACAGATTAACAGCTTCAAGTATCTGGGAGAGGTGGTTAAGGAGAAAAAGTCTGAATAAGGAGGTCAAAGCAAGAATCAGAGGACTGCAGCCAAATGGCCCTGTGTGTCAGGGGTAGTGTGTGACAGAAGAATGCCAAAGATGCTGAAAAGTAAGGTATACAAAACAGTGGTGCAACCAGTACTACTGTATGATACCGATCCCTGAGCAGTAAAGGCAAAGTTTGAGGAAGCTGGAGGTGATGTAGATGAAATGCCTGAGATGGGTGGTAGGATGCCAACTGTAGGACACAGGATGAAAGGAAGATACAAGAACAGAAGCCAGAGTTACTCTAATTGCAGAAAAGGTCAAAGAGAACAGAGTACAGTGGTTTGAGCATGTGTGCAGAAAAGCAGAAAACAATCTGGTGAAGAAGACAAAATAAAGGTGTCCAGCAAAAAGATTGATGGATTGTGCATAAGAGAAGACCTGTGACAGTCAGGCAAGAGAGTGGAAGGTTGGAGAGTGGCATTGAATCGACAGAGATGGTGACAGTTGACAATATCCCAATCCGATGTAAAAATGGGAAAAAGTGATGATGACGCTACTCATTTTAGCTAATCTCTGCAATATTCTTCTCGATGCACATCTCACTTCCTTGTCACTTTCACTGACTTACAAATATTGTACAATAACTGCTTTGTGTATACTGTGCACTGTTTTAATTTGTTTTTGTTCATTACACTTTGCCGCTCACTGCGTTTTCTATTGTAATTGTGTATTTCTTTAAATTGTCCCTGTGCTGACACCAAACCTGGTCATTACTGTTCAGTGCTCAACCCCAATTAACAAATTCAAACAAATAAATTAATTTATTGTCATTATATAAACTGGCTGAGGAATGCTGTTCTCCTTGTCAGATCCCAGTTCAACAGCCTGTAGTAAAGGATACTGTAGTAGTCCAAGCTGAAAAGTATGAGAGAGTGAGCCACACTAGCTAGATCAGATGATGGCAGTTATTCTTTAGATGAATTTTAGATGAAATCAAGAGGTCTTAAACCATCCGATGCCTGTCCCTTCTTTGTTAGGCTTAAGAATTCCACCTAGATCAAAGATTAGAGAAGTAAATTCCAGTTTTGTTTCCCAATATTTTACAGGGTGGAAAAGGAAAGGAAGATGTGAAGAATCTACAGTGGTATTCAGTAGTAACCACGCCAGTTTTGCCAGGCTGTGCTCAAGCTGAATCTTTCATATTGAGTGGAGAACTGACTCCAAGTGCTAACAATGTAATGGTTTAAGCCCCCACATCCCAAATCTGTGTGACTACCTCCAATACCGCACAAACTTAGAATAAAGGGAAAGCAAGACAGAATCCTCCCCTTTTCCTTTAATGAGTCGCTGACCTCAGAGTATAAAGCATTACCTACAACAACCCAAAATCTGATGCTCTGAAGCGTTGTTAATGCAAAACTTTGCTTAAATCTTAAAAAACATCACACTTCAAAAGTCAACAAGACACAATTAAACAAAATACAGTGTTTCCATGTGTGTGTGTGTGTGTGTGTGTGTGTGTGTGTGTGCGCGTTTGCATGTATATGTTATCATATGCAAACACGTGTATATTCAACATGTACAGGGTGAAGTTTTATTTTATAAGTGACATAGGAATCATGACTTGCTTTAATGTCTCTGGCAGATATAACAGCTATACATTACTTACAAATGGTATATTACTCACAAATGGTACATTATTCACAAATGATGGCATAGTTTTATTTTTTGTTGCGTAACAGTTCAAGAAGAGCATTATAAATGACATGCTGGCACATACTGGCTATCACAAATGTGATTCAATATAACTTTAGCAGTTTTCCCTACTTTGAAATCTTTGAAATGCTTAGTAACTATGTAGAGGAATTAATAATACCATTAAAATACTTTTACTCTTTGATTGCTAATTTCACTTTTAGATGCTGCAACCATCATTTGGTATATCATATATAAAAATATAGATTTTAATGCATCAGACACAATCGCAATGTAGTTCAAATTTCAGAAATTTAAGAAATTGTGTAATCGTGTCAACACAGATACAAGATCCTGTTTTATTTTTTCTAATGCTAAATCAAATGTTCTTCCTTTGTGTTTTAATTTTACCTGGAACGGACAAAGACAGCACTGTTTCTATTGGGTTATTATTATGATAAGAGCAAGTGCTACATAGTGCATAGATTTGAACTACCCAGTCTATCTGCAGACACGTCAGACCAATATAACATATCATATGCCATTTATTTGTACTTCACTAGCTCACACAAGACTACGTATACTTTCCAACACCTCTTTCAACTCCTTTGGCCCTACTAATGTTTCTGTCTTGAAGAAGAGCCTTTGTATACAGCTAATCTCTGTTCTAATTAAGACTGAACATTCCTTGTAGCAGTCTTCTGTTCTGCCCAAATTTTTCCTATAACTAATTTGAGCATTACCTATATTAGATTTAGCCAGCATATTTCTAAAACACTCAGCTTCCTATCTGTCATGCAAAATTGAAGTATACCCAGTCAACGTCCATTTATTTGTCACACACATTGTTGCTCCTTTAAATCATGAGTGTCTCAGCATATGTGCTAATTGCCATACATTTATGGCTTATACGTCACTCTCAAATATATATAGATGCAACAGCATGTTCTGCAATTTATGTGATGCCTTTGATGACCATTTCTAAAATAAATTCTACAGTGGATTGTGGTTGCTTTCTTCTTGCATTTCATTCTGATAAATATTACTAAACCTTTCCATAGTCGTACAGAATTTCTAGCAACAGTTTCTTATCTGAGCATATATATATTTTTTTTGCCAGTTAATATCCTTGAACCATGGGAAATTTTTATCTTCTCCCAAAATGACTATACATGTTAGTTTTGATTCACTTGTAATGCATCTACCTTACTCCTATTAACAAATTTAAATGTAGATATTCTGCTAACTCAGCTATCCCAAACTCTCTTCTTACACCTTACACCAATACCATGGCAGTTTCATTAGTGGTCACACTGACTACAAAAAATAGAATACATTTGGAAAAATGTCTACCATGCCCAGTCATATCCTAAATGCATGCTTTCCTCTGGTGAAGGCAGAGCTGGATCATGGTCAAATGGGGTCCTAGGGAGGGTAATGGATCAGGCCCCCCCACACACATATATACAGCAGCTCCTCCCCCCACAGCAAGTTCAGTGTCCACAATTAATTGGCTACTTCTACCCACTTACCACAAACACTGTTCAAACCTTTTAGTGTGCATAACATTTTCTTTTTTACTTCAACGATGACAGATATTTGAACTTCATTTACAACTTTTACTTAAAACTGTATAGCACAAACACTCTCACAATGAAAAACTTAGCATTAACAGAAAACTTCTCTGCCCTGAAAATTGCATTGAAACCCACATTCAAAGAAAATGCATCTGGCCAGTGGCAGATAAAGTTTACCTTTGGGCTGTTTTCAAACCAAAGGCCCCTTGCACACATTTTTAGGATCATACATACAAATATGTGTTCTTTGATTCAGCTTCCTGATTGCATTAAACTTTATTCCTGATATAATGCAGCATCACAAGAGTTTGTTTTAAATTTGTAGTTCTAAACATTTTTCCAGTAAGCAATGAACCAAAACAAATGAATCAATAATGACAAAGCTGCCCATTTCAGAACATTTCAACCATAAAAACCTACTCAAACTTCTGTATACAGGGACTTACAGATAGATGCAGAGGATGCTCTTGAAGAATCCCCTCAAAAAATTACATGTAATTTTTTTTTTAAGTTTTAAAAAGTAGATGTTGTGACAGCCCACCTGCCAGTGGGCCATAGATGACTACCTAGGTCACCGATTGATGAATCTGGCTCTGGGAAGAGGTATACATAGCATCGACCTTTTTCCTGAACTAGTTTAATACTTCTGACAGCAAAACACAGCATGTACATTTCAACTCTACAACTGATTTTACACTTACTATTGCTCAGCTTGAAGTTATATTGCTCCGAACTACTCAGTAACTGAATAAATATCTTTTCATATTCTCTAGTCACAGCCTAAATCAGTATAATATGCAATGTGAACAATACCTACAAACCCTTCAGTCACCTGCACAGCAGCTCTGAGAAGCCATTTATGTTCTTACAAAATACCAATCAGAAATGTAAGGAATCTCTCTCTCTCTCTGGTCCTATTAATAGGACACAGGAACTTTTTTTTTTTTTTTTTTTTTACATTGCATTTAATTTACCAAAATCTCCAAGTAGCATCAAGTACAGAAAAACACTTTGTACACAGCATGGCAGCAATTGCGCCTTCTCTGGTTTAATTCCTAGAAATGTTTAGATTTTTACATATGTGACAGGAATAAACCCCAATCTATTCCTCAGTCAGTGCATAATTTAAACTCATAAAATGAGTTTTACTTCAGTCTTTGCCATTTGATAAGAGTACTCTTCTCAGCCCCAGCAATGTACCTAGAAACTATATATTTCTGTAGTTCATAGGGGGTTACTTTTACAGGTAGCATATCTAAATATGCTTGAAAATTATTTTGTTTCCCTAGTTGCTCCTTCTATGGCTGGAACCAGCTTTGTATCCTTATTGCACACATTGCTCTAGTTTCTGCTTACAAGTCTTCATATTTTACAAATTTATTTGGTTCAGTTTGTAAAACACTAATTACTGGATGAAGTAATTTCAATACTCGGTGCTAGCTCTTTTTCCTCTTGAACTACAATATCCTTTTTGCTTGCTTATACATTCTTAGCTGCTGGTATGGAGGTGATCCCACGTAAACAATTTTAAACAAATTGTTAGTGGTTCACATTTCCAGTGTCTCTCAGCTTCCTCTAAGTTGTTTGATCTGTACCATAAAAATTTAGTTCTGTCTGTATCTCCTATATTTCATACAGATTTTTTGTTTTAAACCCACCTCACCTGAGCCATTTGCATGACAACTCTTGGTCAACATATGGCTGCTCTATCAAATGCCTGTACTACTTGACTGCTTGCTATAATTCTAATTTAGCTTTTATTTTTTTCTTGATTCCATTCTTTGTATTCTATTTTTATTTTTGCACTTTTTTGTACTTTCTGTTGCCACCTGATTTATATCCACATTTGGTTGGATTTTTATGTCTGCTTGTCTCCGAAAGACTTGTGCTAACCTAAGCAAGCAGGTCATCCTTGGCTTATTTTGTTCATGCTTTAAAACTTTTGATGTTTGAATCCGATGACTTCAATAAATATGCATGCATTTCCACAATCACCAACCTACATGTATAGTTAATTTCGAGGCGGCCAGGGTCCAATTCAGACTGAAGAATTTACAGTCTTGGCAAACACTGATGCTTGTACATCATTTGATGGATATGAAGCAATATTTGCATTTTCCTATCAAGCTTATCCAGCTCTTTATCTATTCTAATATATTCATATATCCCTTGTTTCAAGTCTTCATTCTTCAGCAAGTTTTATATTTTCTTGAATCTTCAGCATTCCTCTAAAATGTTGCGTTTGCACATTTGTCAAAACCAAATAATATTCCTATATCATCTGAGAAGGTTTTAACAATTTGCAGATGCTCTTACAGGTGTCTATCTGATGAACTATACATGTTTAGATTATCCAAAAAAGTAGATGCAATATCCTTCGACTTGATTTTCTTGGAGTCATTCTTAATCTGTGACCTAGGCTGTTGAACAAATAGCTTAATGGACTGAGAGCAGGACAAAACAATAATGGTGACAGAGAATCGCCCTGAAATATTCCACACTGTATTTTCACACTGTGGATAGCAATCTGTCCTTTTTTGTCATTCAGCTGTAAACTGGTTTGACATTTCTTCATGGTAACAGCAATAAAATTTAGCAATGTGTCATGAATCTTGTATAGCCACAAGCATTTTATAATGCAGATGTGAGAATACTTTCAAATGCGTTTTTGTAACCTATCCATGCTATACAGAGATTCATGTTCTTTTTACAGGTCCCCATTATGGCGTTTAACAAAAGAAGATATTTTGCTCCATATGAATCAATTTTACTCCACTTTTTTTCCAAGGCCATGATTGAATTTTTATGTAAAAGATGGTATACTCTATCTGCAGGAGTTCCTATATATAGCTTACATGCTGTTAGTAGACAGGGTATTGGGCAATAGTTCTTAGGATGATCTGCAGGTTCAGGTTTAAAAAGGAGCTATGGTTTTCCCCTTTGTTAGCCATGTTCATGTAATTTCAGAGTACATATACACAAGTAGTTTCTACTCAAGGCTAATCATGATGCAAAGATTTCAATACCTTTAACCAAATGTTAGATGAAGCATCTGGTCTCAGCATTTTACAGTTAGGCACCTTTCTTAAACGTTATCTCAGTAGCAGTTACCTAATTCCAATCCATATACTGCGGTGGTGGTGCTGTGGTAGCGTTGTAGCCTCACAGTAAGACGTTGTCCTGTTCAATTCTCAGCTGAAGCATCTTGTGTGGAGACATGTGTGAATGGGCGTCCCTTCGTTGAAGGTTGTGCATCAGAGCTGGCAACTCGGTACGTAAAAATCTACTGCCAATCATTAGCGGACCGGAGTTCCACTGTGGCGACACCTAAACGGGAAAAAGCCGAAAGACAACAACAACATATTCTATATCAGAATCTTTTAATTGGGCTTTTACTTTTTTTATCCAATCAACCTCTTTATTGTGCTCATCTGGGTCTTCATATGCATTCCTAAAGAATGTATTAATTTCCTCTATTCTTGGTGGTGTTTAAACTACTGTTTTCATTACTAGTTCCCTATAGAATTTTGTTGGGTCATCTCTGAACTGCTTGCTTTATGTCCTTTTACATTTCTCAGTGCATCTTTGGAGTTTTTCAGCCTCCAAACGCAGAGGGTTTTTAATTTATTGTTAGATAGTCTAACTCAAAACCTGATGTGATCTTCCATTTTTCTATTAGCTCATTCTCTTTTCTGTATTCTTCCAATAATACCACCACTTTTTTACTGATTGGTGCTTCTAAGGTGATTTATTGCTCTTTTGTTTTCCTTTACGAATTTATTTATGCTTTCTTATGTAACATGCCTACCATTTGGTCATTTTGAATACCATGCTTGATTCTATGTTATACTAATAAATCTTACAAATTACCAAAATAGCATACAAATCAACACATTTACAATCTTTGTCTTGAACCTTTTATTTATATAACTAGCAATATTTTACATGGCCCCGTCTACTTTCATGAACAGCAAATGGAAGATATTGCACACATTTTTCTCATCTCAACACTGGAAACGCTTTTTCAAACTTACTGTAAGCCCTATGCATCCTTTCTAAACTCAGACATATTACAGACTAAGTTTTTCTTCCCCTACAATATGCAGGAATGTGGCATATTGTACCATGCATGTCCCAAAGAAATAGATTTCCTAGAAGTTATAGCTGCTGTATATCTCAGACAAAACAAAATGTCCTGCTTTATATCTGATATGTTCAATCTGGGTCGGTGATATTAAAAAATTCATAATTTTTTTGTATGAGAAAGTTACAGTACTCTGAGCACTGTACAGTCCATTGCATTACAGTACTATATGCTATGGGTAGGGCTGATTTAGTTATTTATTTTTAATTTTAATGTGTTGTGGATTCCATTCATCTATGCGTTTTTATGTCTGGCAAATAGAGTATATAAGCTCTGTGTTATAGAAACTGCTTTACGTCATTTACTTAGCAGAATGATTAGAGAATACTTTGTCTTTCTTTTTCAATGAGTAGCTAGGTTCAAAGGGTTGCGTTAGCGTAAGACCTAGTGACCTTTAAGATGATGGACTGTTGTTGAAATGTATATGCACCTATGGATTTCTGACGTCCCCACTAAATATATTAAGGTAAGTGCAGTATTGAAGGAATGGGGCAGTTCATTTAAAAGATTAGGGAGATACTAAGTTATAAGCATGCTATACTTTCATTATTATTTATGGAGGTCTTACAAGCAACTGTATTCATGCTCATATTAATCGTTTCTTTCTAAATAGAGATGCAAGTGTCATTCATGTCCAAGGAAAAAAGATACACATCCCTCTCAGGACACGGCAGAACAGATCTATCTGAATAATACAAACTGACCTACCCATGTGGTTCCCTTAATATTAACCATCATCTATAGCTGAACCAGGTATTACTACTATATCATGGGACTGATCTTTTAGAGAGACATTTATTTAAAATTTATCATTAAAGCTTATGTTTAACTATTTCCTTCAGTCTTATTAGTGAATATAAGCTCATAAAAAGAGTTTGTTTTACTGAAAATTTTTGTTCGTTCTCGTTATGCTTTATTAACCTTTGTTTATTTGTTGGCATTAAGAATCTTCTGCCAGTTAAGTAGGGGCTAGCATGTTGCTGTCCTGCTCATTTATTTTAAATTCCTACACTGGGACAGTTTTTAATCATCCATAATAATTCTGCCTGATGGCAATATGATTTAAGGCATAGCTATAAATAGGATATTATTTATCTACTTAATTAAACTTGTTTGTGGCTGCCATATTGGGACAATTCAGGGATATATTCTAGTCAGTCAGTATTGTCAATGACAATATTTAGTATGGTACAACTAATTTCTGAGAAACCTCTAAATATAGATGTACTACTCAAAGATTTTTGATGGAACAGTAGCATTGTGTCACAGTCTGACTTGTCAAGGGAATACATGATTATAGGCATTATACACACTAAGTGCAACATGGGAGGAAGATACTAAAGATGTTTAAATCCAACTGCCTCGGTTGTTGAAAAGCCATACCTAATGATTAAAGTGCAGTAGGCACTGGGTGTTTACATCTTCATGGTAATAAAGTTGTCACTGTCTGTAGTAGAAACTGAAGTCATCTATAAGCACTGTCATTCTTAATTGTTAATTTTTCAAGGTTAGCAGGATATTCCTCAAGTGGCACAAACTAAAACTATAACAACTCATGGTTCATGATCAAGAACGTTTACATTATCTTTCTCTCTCTCACTTTGTGGTTTATGGTCTAGATAAATTCAAAGTATATAGAGACTGTTACAGAGATGGGCATAATCTCACCAGTTTCTCCAGGTATGAGGGAGTGGAAAGCATTACATCTCACATATTCCACACAGGTAGGAAAGACTTGAAGTCGCACATTTTAGTTTTGGTGATTAAGGAGAACCACCTTTATTTCATCTACCTTGATTAATGTTTATTTGGGATGCCCATCAGGATTACCTTGCCTAAAGTAAAAACATTAAGAGGGTGGCAATTCTGCTCATTTGAAATGCAGCACGATGCCCCACATACCTTAGTCATGCAGGCATACATTAATCATCATTGGCAGGCATCATCTATAAATCCACTTATCACATCCATTTACTGTATTCCTATTTATTGGTGCCATCTTAAATGAAGTAGCATCTCAGTTAATATGTGGCATCTCATGCCTCAGTAAGGGAAGTAGAGATTGCAGTTTTGTCACTCTCCCTTAGAGCAGACCTCTATCATATCATTCATGCTTACAGGAACAATGACCATTAGTATCAGCCTTGTTTGCACATTAAATACATTCCTTAATTTGACCTGTAAATTGGGTTATTGTAACTAGTTCCTTTTTCAGTTTAGTGTGAGCACCTGATAATTAAGTCACCAATAACAGTGGCATTACCAGTTAGGAAAAGCTGCACTATTAACCTAAGGTTCTGCATACCCTGTGTAAGGCCATATTCACTGGGAATGTCTTATAAGGTTTCAAGACCATCTGATTGAGAGGTATGTTAGGACAGCTGTGTGTCAAAGGGTCCATACTACTTCCCTTAAAGGTTTTGATGAGGGACTAACGGTGGCAGCAAACATTTAAGGAAAAGAGAGTTGCTTACCAATACTGTTATGTGTAGAGTACTTTCCCTCAAGACATGTAATATATTTACACTTCTCTCATATTGATTTATCTTGGAGAAAAAGACACTTGATAAAATGAGGCAGGTGAAACACTGCATCAGAAAACCATCCATAATAAGGTCTAAAAAGGACAGGCAGCATACAACCTACATTACTCTTACCTGACTTGTCACTAATCAATGGAAATAAAGGACCGTCTAAAAACTGAGCTTACTGGCTAACTGTAGCAGGTTAGTTATTATAAATTGTGTAAATAATCACCAACTCACATGAACCTGTACAAATCAGTGGACAATGTACAGCTAATATGCTACACCAGGTATAAAAGACAATACTCAAACTGCATACACTAAACCTAATGTATTTAACAAGAACTGATTGAAATATAATGGTTAACAGTTTAGTTGTAGTTTGTCTTTTGGCTTTTTCCCGGTAAGGGGTCGCCACAGCTGAACTCCGGTCCGCTAATGATTGGCAGTAGATTTTTACAAAACGCAGAGGTGCCAGCTCGACGCCCAACTTTCAACGAAGGCACATCCATTTACGCACGCATGTCTTTCAAAGGCTACCCAACCATGGGGAGGACATGCAGACTCCACACAGAAGGCACTCCCAAGCCAAGCCAAGAATCGAATGAGAGAACCTCTTTCTGTGAGGTAGCAATGCTACCGCTGTACCACCGCTAGTGTATCCCTTAATTACAGGGCAGAAATGCTTATGCAATGGAAAATAATGGTATAGACAGTGTTACTCTACCATGGAAGTGCATTTAATTGTGTTCAGTAGTGTAACTAAGGTGGGGCAAGAGGGTTAACTGCCCTAAGCACAATGAGTGGACTCAAGTTTCTAATGCAATACTAGCTTCTAAAAGCCAGCATTGCATCTGCAGTTAAACCAGAGCACTGTAACACTCCGTACATGGGCTAAACTGTAGCAATTGAAGATACAAACTCAAACGGTTTCAGGTACACTGAGGTGCCCAAAAACACACAAAAGCAAAAGTAGATGAAGGCACCAAAGTTACACACTGGAAATCAGTCACAGTACTTTATTGCAAAAAACAAATGGTAAGCGCTTTCACAACTTAATGTTGCTTCATCAGACCACATCACTACAAATGACGCTTGGTTAAATACTGATATCTATCCACTTGTAACTTGGTAATCCATTGTTGTTCTAATTCTTCAGTTTTAGAAATAATGTGTCTTTAAAGCAGCAGCTCTGTAACAGAGAACATCAGTCCTTTAGAAATAACTTTTCTAACAGACAGGGTACTTTTCCGTACAGGAATTGTGCAGCTTGTCAGCATGTTTACACTAAAAATAAGTATGTTCATCCTGTGAAATGTTTTAAACTCTATACGAAGAATTATTATGATTGTAAAAGTGCCGATGTTGTTTATTTTTGTTTTTGCCAAATATGCCATGCCTATTATGTAGGCAAAACAAATAGGAGCTTTAAAGAAAGAATGTTAGAACATATAAGGGACATACGGAACCAGAAGCAATCAAATGCTTTAGCTAATCATGTCCTGAACACGGACAGCAGTCGTTGTTTTAAATATTTAATCTTACAACAGATAGTAAGGACAAATAGAGGTGGTGACATACAGAACCACACTGAAGAATTAGAACAACAATGGATTACCAAGTTACAAGTGGATAGATATCCTGGTTTGAATGGTTGTACTTCATTAGTTCCTTACCTTAAGGCAAGGCGTCTTAAACACTAAGCATGAATTTTTTTATTGTGCTATTAAGGTTTATATGTGTACAATGTGTGTGTATGTATATATATATATATATATATATATATATATATATGTATACATATATTTTAATGATTTACTAATAACCATCAGGGAGGATACATCCTTTCTTTTAAAATATTTAAAATATTCCTTTTATTGTATATATATATATATATATATATATATATATATATATATATATATATATATATATATATATATATGTATGTATGTACACTCTTTCTACATTTTTTATGTAGTTTTTTATGTAATTTTTCTTACAGATATTGGTATATGTTTTTATGGCTGTTGAGGAATATTTCTTTAAATTGTGATGTCATACTAATTGCCTCAGTATTTAACCAAGAATCATTTGTAGTGATGTGGTCTGATGAAGCAACATTAAGTTGTGAAAGTGCTTACCGTTCGTTTGTTTTTTGCAATAAAGTACTGTGACTGATTTCCAGTGTTTAACTTTGCTGCCTTCATCTACTTTTTCTAAACTGTAGCAATTGCCTGCTACATTTTAGAAAGAAGTTTGCTACAGTTTAAAAGTAAAAAAGGGAAAAAAATGTCATTTTAGCTAATACCTGAGCACTGTAGCACTCCATGCAGGGAGAGTATAAACTGTAGCAACTGTTTGCTACATTCATAGTAAGCAGATTGCTACAGTTTCTTAGAAGAAATATTTTTTTAAACTGAAACCTGAAAGTCGTAGCACTCGATTCAGGCAGGGTATAAACTGTAGCAACCGTTTGTTGCTACAGTTTATACCCTACCTGCACAGAATGCTATGGCACTCAGGTTTTAGTTTTAAAAAGCTAATAAAAAAGTGCTTGTTATATACTGTAGCAAACAGTTACTAAGGTTTAGACAAAACTGGCTAAAGTGCTCAGGTTTGATAGCAGATGCAGGAGGGTTGGGGGCAGGAGGGAGGGCGACATGTGCATTTGGCCACCTGGTTGGTGTGCTAGTAAAGGGAATGTCCTTTTTGGGGCAGGATCGTCACTGTGGGGGGGGGGGCATGACTGTATAATAAGCTGATGGAGTGCTTTTTTTTTTGCACTCTTCACTTGAAGAGCTGAAGAGGTGTGGCACTGCTTCGTAGTACTATGGGGCTGTTTGATCTAGCTATCTCTCTGTGTTTGCTTTATTTCTAAAACCTTTCGGCAGCTAACATATGCCTGTACTGCCTCTGGAGTGCATTTATCTTTCAGAGAATTTCAGGACAGAAAGTGTACCGATGTTCTTTTTCTATGGATATTCTATCCCTCCAGACTTTCCTATTGTATGCTTCTGCTCAACTTACCTCACTTCCAACACACCCATCCCTCTCCTATGCCTATTTATATATATATATATATATATATAATTCTTCCTTAGTTGAAGCTACATTATCTAACTGTACATGTTGGCTAATCTACATACTCTCATTTTGTTGCCATCACCTGCAACAACAAACTTACCTTTGCTTGGACAGCCATAACATCCTCATATTAAAGGGATGATTTTAGAGAAGCTTCAGTGAGTAACATGCAGGTCCAAGCAGTCATGCACCCCAGTCATCTGGAGTTTCATATCTCTTCCCCTGTTAAAGCATAAAGAATAAAAGTAGGCCTTCAAGGATAAGTTTCCCTACATATAAATTAGCTGCATATTTTTTTAACGGTGAAGTGCTCAACTGGAAGTTAAATTTTCTGTTTATACCTTTAACCTTTACTAGCTCAGTTAAGAAAAATCCCCTACATTCATAGCCATTTCTTATTGATTACTTCCGACATATGCCCCCAAGACAGACTATAATCAGCTCTTTCAGCTATCTTTCCTTGACTTCTGGGCTGTATAAACTGATTTTTAGTATCCAAAAGGCTAGGTATAACCCAGTCCCTTCACCCTCACTAAGCTAGGGCTCACTTCGCTCACCTATCCTAGCCCCAAATCTCACCCATCCCTTCTTACTCTACATTCATCCTCTTTAAATCTCTATTAATTACTCTCCATCTACCAATTCCATCAGTCTCTACTCCCAACAAAACTCAGTACTTCATCCCATCCAAACATTCCTATCAATACCACTTCCTTTTCATCTGACCACTTTCCTTTATTAATCCCTCCCCCACCACTCCTCCAAACTACTTTCTCTCTTCTCTTCTGCTATAAGCCTCTTTTCAGCTTCCCACTTGAACACACTCTCCAATAAAACTAATCAAACACTCTTTAAAGTCGCTACTCTGCTACTATTGAGTTACAAACAGCCACTAATTTCTAACCTTTCACTCTTACTATAGCCTCATGACACTTCCTTTAGTGAACTATGTTGTTCCATCAGTTATACTTCTTCCCCACATAAACATAACCCAACTTCCATCCTAACACCCTCTACCCAGCAACATTCATTGTAAACAGCATACCACTCACTTCATTCTCAAAATACCTCATCATAAATTTCAATGCAGCTCCCAGCATTTTCAACACATCAAGTAACCATCCCTTCAAAAATAGGTACCACCAATCTACCTTCACTCTGTATAAACTAGACACAAACCCAAACTAAATTACAAACAACCCTACTTCTATCCCATCTTTTACTGTTCATACAATGCTGTGGCCACATCCACTCAAACAACTTTAGTAAACAATTCCAGTAAAGCTGATGACGATCTTATTAATAACCCACCCCTATAAACATGTTCAGTCTTTCACCTTTACTTGTGCGACCTTATAAGTATTTTAAACAATTTGCAAGAATTACATGCCTGGATTTGTATTACACTCCAGACATACTATTCATCACAGAATCCTGGCTCACACAAGATATAACAGACAATGAAGTCTTGACCCCTGGATACTACATACCAGGGCTAGATAGGACCCATACAAGGTAGGGGGCAGCATCATCAAATCATTTAAATCTTTCCTCAATCTCCTCTCCCATGTCATAATGCTGAAATACTAATATTCCCTCTTAAAAGTAATGCCTTTGAGAATCTGTACATAATAGGCATTTACATATCCGCTGGCAATATAAACAATTCATCTCATCTCTACGTTCATCAGACTCAATAAATCCACCAACATAACTTCCATTATACACCAGACTCTTACAAATAAACCAGTAATATTAATTGGGAATACTACTATTGCTATAACTTTGTAATCTGTCCACTTTAAACAAACAAATTGATTAACAAGATAAAACTTAAATCCAATCACTCTAGATGAAGTTTAACTCTACATTTCTAAAACATTATGTGAAGGAGAACACAAAGACAAAGAGTCAAATCAAACCCTGCACCCTGGCCTTCAAAAGAAACTTAACAGCTTAGGAAAAGTCTGGAGAACCTGGAAACAATCCATTTCTGATGCCAACAAATAAAAACACAAGCCACCTAAAAATAATACAAACTAAAATCAAGTCTTACAAAAAAATATTTTATAAAATTGCAATCAACAAATCAGAAAAAACTCAATACTTTCTGGTCCACCATCAAACAACTACTGTATCCTGCCCAGACTACTCAACCTACCCTCACAGCAATGGCAGCAACTGATTCTACAGCTAAACAATTTAACTTGCACTTTCCAAATTCTTTTGCCTCTCATATCCTCAGGCCCCATAACACACACACACAAGCTCTCAAACTTCAACCTGCCCCAACCTCCACGATCAATAAACTACTCAAACCAATCCTCCTTGACCCTGATAACTTGTCAACTGAATATATCAAAATCGCTGTAGACACTGTAGCATACCCAGTATCCACCTTAGTAAACAATTCTATCAAAGAAAGCTATGTTCCTACATACTTTCCCTGCATAAAGGTGGGAACTCCAGAGGCCTAACTATAGGCCCATAAACATCCTAACTTCTCAGTCCAAGATGAAATATATCCAATCTCATGTTCTTGCCTACATCACTAACTCTCTACTTTCCTCTACCCAACATGGTTTCCATTCACATGACAACATCACTGCCCTACTATGCTTTGTTACTGCAGTAAACCAAAGCAGAAACAAAAATAACCTAGTCAGTTTTATATTCATTTACCTATCTACAGCTTTCAACATGGCATCACATCAAAAGTTACAAGACAAGACATCTTATTTTAGTTGTTCACAAACATTCAATATCTTAGTTTAACAGTTACCTCACAGACAGACAAGAAGTAAAGTGACAAATCACCACCTCCTACTATAATTCCAACATCTCTTCATGCGATACTGATGATACACTGCTGTTTCTAAATCTAGCAATACTACTGGAGACTCCCTATGTTCCTCCCCCATCTATAAAACATGGAACTCCATGCTCCTCTCTCTCTAAGTATTAGAAAATAATATAAAACTGAAGGATTATGTCAAAAAATATCTACTCCTAAGAGTCTTTCTCTACCAATCAGACATCTCTCATGTTCCTCCTGTCAATAAAATCCACCTGGCAATAAAGCTTTGGTACCTGAAAATCTCATAAGGTTGAACACTAAGGAGGGATAAAAGGACTTGTACCAATTGGCTAGATAGAGGGACCGAGCTAGTAAAGATGTGCAGCAGGTAAGGGTGATAAATGGTAATGTGGGAAATGTACTCACAAGGGAGGAGAGTGTGTTGAGCAGATGGAAAGAGTACTTTTAAGGGCTGATGAATGAAAAGAATGAGAGAGAGAGAGAGAAGGTTGGATGATGTGGGGATAGTGAATCAAGAAGTGCAATGGATTAGCAAGGAGGAAGTGAGGACAGCTATGAAGAGAATGAAGAGTGGAAAAGTTGGTGGTCCAAAAGACATACCTGTGGAAGCATGGAGGTGTTTAGGAGAGATGGCAGTGGAGTTTTTAACTAGATTGTCTAATGAAATCTTAGAAAGTGAGAAATCTTAGAGGGGTGGAGAAGTGCATCTGCACAGATTTTTAAGAATAACGGTGATGTGCAGAGCTGTAGTAAGTATAGAGGGATAAACTTGATCAGCCACAGCATGAGGTTATGGGAAAGAGTAGTGGAAGCTAGGTTAAGAAGGGAGGTGATGAATAGTGAGCAAAAGTCTGGTTTTATGCTGGGAAAGAGCACTACAGATGCAATGTTTGCTCTGAAGGAGTTGCATTGTGTCTTTGTGGACTTAGAGAGTAGTTATGGTATTGTATAAGGAAGTCAGGAGTGGCAGAGAATTATGTAAGAGTGGTACAGGATATGTATGAGGGCAGTGTGACAGTGGTGAAGTCTGTGGTAGTGGTGACAGATGCGTTCAAGTTGAAGGTGAGACTGAATCAAGGATAAGCTCTTACCCCTTTCTTATTTTCAGTGGTGATGGACAGGTTGAGACAAGATCAGACAGGAGCCCCAATGGACTATGATGTCTGTGGATGACATTGTGATCTGTAGTGAGAGTAGAGCATGAGTTGAGAAGACCCTGGAGAGGTGGCGATATGCTCTAGAGAGGACAGAAATGAAGATCAGTAGGACTAAGACAGAATATATATGTGTGTGAAAGAGGGAGGACAGAGGAATGGTGAGGATACACAGAGCAGAGTTGGCAAAGGTGGATGTTTTTAAATAATTGAGATCAACAGTTCAGTGTAATGATGAGTGTGGGAGAGAGGTGAAGAAGAGAGTGTAGGTAGGGTGGAGAAGTGTCAGGAGTGATTTGTGACAGATGGGTACCAGTAACAGTGAAAGGTCTAAAAGATGGTAGTAAGACCAGCTATGTTATGAATTGGAGACGATGGCACTGAAGAAAAGACAGAAGTCAGAGCTGGAGGTGGCAGACTTAAAGATGTTAAGATTTGCACTGGGTGTGACAAGGATGGACAGGATTACAAGTAAGTATATTAGAGGGTCAGCCCAGGTTGGATGGTTTAGAGACAAAGCCAGAGAGGTGAGACTGCATTGATTTGGACATGTGCTGAGGAGGGATCCTAGGTATATTGGGAGAAGAATGCAAAGGGTGGAGCTGCCAGATAAGAGGAAGGCCCAAGATACAGTTTATGGATGTGGTGAGAGGACATGCAGGTGGTTGGTGTGACAGAGCAAGACGCAGAGGACAGGAAGAAATGGAAATAGATGATCCACTGTGAAAACCCTAATGAGAGCAACTGAAAGAAAAAGATGACAACCTGAAAATCTCACACATATTTTTGTCCGATTGTTCCAATCGACAAAATAGACACTAGCTATAAAGCACTGCATTCATATTTTAAATTGTCAAATGGTAAATATTTCAGCTTCTTCTTAAATGTAACACTGTATTGTATTTAATTCTGCATTAGCCTATTTCCATTTCTGCGTCATTACCTTACATACTTTTCACCAGCTGTAACTACTTTATATGGTCTTACATGTCTCAATATTTTTTTTACTTCCTCTGTATTATTGTAGTATTCTACACAGTACAGTACACAAACCATACTATCACTAGCTAAACAACACAACCCCCTCCCCTCCAACCCACACCTTCAACTAGTAATCTCTCCACTGCCTTCTCTTTTTCTCCTGTACCTACCTCCAACATAAAAAAAACTAACTAAACTTAAGCCTACCAAATTAGCAGCAGACAACCTCCCAAGTGAATACCTACAAATTGCAGCTGATGCTCTGGCCTACCCAGTATCCATCTTGATTAACTGATCTCGGTCAGAAAGTTGCGTTCCCACACTGTAGAAAGTATTACATATAATTCTCCTCCACAAAGGCAGACCCTCCACAGAACTAACCAATTACCACCCCATAGCTATTCTCGCTCCACTCTCCAAAATACTAGTGAGATGCATTCACTCTCAGGTCTCAGATTACCTCCTAACAACCTCCTTTCCAGTACTCAGCATGGTTTTCGACCAAACCATAGCACCACCACTGCTCTACTCTCCTTTACTAACACTATCCTTCAGCAGAAAAACAGTGGCTATCTCTCCTCTGCTACTTTCCAAGACCTATCTAAAGCATTTGACATGGTCCCACACAAACAACTTATCTCTGTCCTCAATAACCTATCCTTCTCTCAATCAGTCACCAACTGGCTTCAGAGTTACCTGTCTGACCGCCAACAATCCGTTGTATGGCAGAATGACACATCTCCCCAACTACCTGTCTCCATAGGGGTTCCCCAAGGATCCATCCTTGGACCCCTACTCTTATCTGTTTTCACCAATAATCTAGCCTCTGCCACCAAACATGGTACACTCATACAATATGCAGATGACTCAATCATCATCTGCTCAGCCCAGTCCCTACCCAAACTACAAAAAGTCACACAGGAAGCCTTTTCCTCTGTTGAAACTTGGTTATCCGATGTCCAATTAATACTCAACCCAAACAAAACTAAACTACTTTTCTATCGTATTGTGCTTTTTTTTGCTTATTTTTGTCATTATTATTTACTAGTATATAGTGGAGCATTTCTCCTCGGGCCTCTGCTGAAAATGGACATGTATCCAGCCAGACTAGCCCGGTCAACAAATGTAAAATAAATAAATAAAAATAAAAATAAATACTCATCTTCCAACCCACCAAACATACTCAAAACAACTCTCACTTTAACATCACAGCAAAAGACAACACTATATATCCACCTGAACACACCAAATTGCTAGGAGTGGAAATAGACAAACTAAAATTTGACATTCACATATCCATGACCATAAAAAAAGTCCACAAAAAACTAGGAGTGTTATACATAAATAAGCAACTTCTCACCAAAGCAGCAAAGATTTCAATAGCAAATTCCCACCTTATCTCCACCCTACTTTATGCCTCTCCAATATATACCAACATAAGGCAATGCGATCTAAACAAGCTAGAGACCTGCTACAACAAAATCGCCAAATTTGCCACAGGGGCATCCTACCATAGTCACCACTGTCTCTCACTTGCTGAACTGTGCTGGCTTGAACTCCCTCACCTCCTTCAATGGAATCAACTCTCACTCGCCCACAAACTAGTAAACCATCCACTAAATGTCCCATCCCTCCAGAATCTACTCCAACCCTATCGCACCACCAGACCACTAAGATCCAGCAACAAAAATCACTTGCAGATCACTAAAGCCAATAACTCTGCTGGTGAAGCACTATTCTCTTGCACCATAGCCAAATTATGGAACTCCCTCCCACCCACAATTACCTCCATACCATCATGCACCCACTTCAAAACTTTACTAAAAGTGCACCTAAAAACATGCTGGCTATGCCCTTGCAACTCCCACTCTAATATCACCCACCCCATCCAACCACTACTTTCTTTCCACTCCACTAACTGCCTTGATTATAGCAAGCCAAATGCTCATAAGCCTAGTACTTATTATACAGCAGGAACTTCTTATTGTAACATTTGTTAATGTCTGTTATGTACTTCACAGATAAAGATTCTAGTTGTCTACTGATGTACTATGTTCTTCATCTGTAAATATGTTGTAATTGCTATGTTAAATTGTTAATCGCTATGTAATCCAATGTAACTACTGTCTCTTTATTTTAACTGTGGAGCTTTTCTCCCCGGGTCTCCGCTGAAAATGGACCTATGTCCAGTCGGACACTCCCGGTCAACAAATGTAAATAAATAAATAAATAAAGTACTGCACATTTGCATTAAATGAAGCTTTCTCCCTGGGTTTCTGCTGAAAAGGGCAGCTTTATCTACCCAACCGGACCATCCTGGTAAACACATGCAATAAATAAGACTCCAAAACCAGACAGTTAAAAACAACAAGCACTTATTAATTTGTCATTCATCTGTACTAATAAATGAAAAAATATTGTATTATCCTTTAGATACAACCATACTTTATAATTATATTATGGCAGTACCCAAACAAGATGTGCCCAGGCTATTTTTCCTTCCTGAGTTCTCACTTGAAATGAACATGAAACAGATTTAAGCATACTTAACTCATTCATTCCAATGGAGCTCAGGAAGTTTATACTGTAACTTCTAATGGACAGAGTCTAAACCTTTTTTCAGAATCAAATTATGTCCTCACATTTCAAACAAATGTTCATACATCTGGAACCATAGAGGTTATAAAAGTGGTATAAATGGCAAACCCTTCAGCACAAACTATTTTTATAGTAGTAGTATTCTTTAGGTTCTAGGTCGTAAAATGAATTTTATAAGTCACAGTAAACACAGTAACTATTACGTTTGTAATATGTTGTAAACAACTTACAATATCTCAGCAACTACTCAAGTTACACACATACTGTCATATGTATCTAGCTGAGAGCTTTTACGCAAGGCTAAGGATTTCTCTCTGTTACTTGGTTGTTGAGATATTTAGAAAAAATGCAGAAATTATATCTGTGTAAATTAATATAATTAAAAGAGTTAATATATATTTACCTGCACTAGACAAAGGTCAAATATTAATGCAATTGAATTTGTCATTATGTAACCTTTAAGATGAGGCTTTTTAGAACCTTGTGCATTGCATTGTTTTCGAATTATTGATGCAAATATGAACAAGCATTTTTGAAGCCTGTAGGCATCAACCACAGATGCACCTAGATGTGTCACTTGGATGTAATGAGCAAGCTGTTATCTTAAAAGCACCTGATAACAAAAGCCCATGTCTTTATTCTGCAAATTTTCTTGACTTCTAGTAAAATATGCAAGTATCAGACAAAAGCATCTTATATGTGGCTTCAGGAAGAAGGTCTATTTTCAGTTTTAAGCATCTCTTCAGACATCAAGTTAAAGAAATAAAACTATCCATGAAGTGGTTATCAAAAAGATCCCCAGCAATACCAACACAAATATCAGTATACAGAAAGCCTTATGTGTGGACTATACAAGCATAATTTTGAAAGACTCCCTAATAACTCATACTGACAATACAAACACAAAAACCTAATGCAGCAGGTACCAGATTCAGAGCAAAAGAAAAACAAGGGAATGATTTCAAATAATATTGTTGTCTTGCAGTGTCTACAGATCTACATTTCCCACCAAGTCAGCAAGGCACGGAGAATAGTAAAATGGAAATTCCAAACCACATTTGTAAACATCTGCAGATCTGCAACTCTAAATTAGCAAGTTTTACCAAGTAATAAATATTTATTTTATATGAAATTTGTTTACCAGGAAAGTCTGAGATATCTTATTTTCAGTGGACGGTCAGGGAGAAAAGCTCCACATTAACATAATATGACTATAGTTGAATAAAGTTATTACAAAACCTAATACAGGAACAATTAATGATACAAATTCAGATTCCTTTCTTACAGTGTGAGTTTATGCATACATAGTACAAATATTTGGACAGCTATAACAGTTTGATAAAGAACACTGCCCATGGTTTAAGTATTCGCATGTTGTAGTTCATAGAGGTGACATTAAAGACACTGAGTACACTCTTTGGAAAAGAGATGACTAGATAATATAGCCTAAGCAAAATCATATCTGTCCTTTATCGAAGAAGCAGATTGACAATGTTCAGAGCAAATGAATTAATAAGACGTATGCTGGAGGTGGAAGGGGGTGGGCTAGTTCAGCTTGGGGTAGTGCAGGAGTAGAGCCAAGACTTACTTAAGTAGTCTTTTAGTAGCAGTTTAAACCTGGAGAGGTTAGAGGTAGATGTAATTTGCAGAGGGATACAGTTCCATTTAACGTATCAGTAGAGACTTTGGCCAGAGGATTTATATATGGTGAGATGATGTTGTTCAACAGATCAATGTAGTCTTTTAAGGTGGTAGGAATGGATAATAAGTGTAAAAGCAGGGCAATCAATTTTCTGAATAGTGTGTGTGGAAATTAGCTATATGTATTCTAAGTGGGGAGGCATTTAGGCCAATTCAAAGCTGTACAAGCAATACAGCAATAGATGTTGAATTGTTTGTTGGTGACAAATTTTGCAACCTTTTTACAGCAAGCTTCCAGCTTAATTTTAACTGTAGCCTGAAGGTTGGTTAGGATGGTTGCACTGTATAAGGGAGATGGGAAAAGGTAGGTAGTGGCACGGGTGGTTTTGATGGCGTTACTGAGGAAGTTTTTGTGCATTTAGAGCATTTTCAATTTTTGGTGATTCTTTATGTTATTTTGAAGATGGAGGTCAGATTCAAGGTCATCATCTGTAAAACTACAAAAGGAGGATGCAGAAACAAACCTGAAGAATAGTGGTGAGATGGAAAAGAAAACATATGCAGAGAAAGTAGAAGGCAATAGTGGAGTGGCAGAAGAAAATTTAAAAAAGTACATGGAAAAGATTCAAAATAAAGACAAAGAAATGGGCAGGTATGAATTGCAGGACAATTTAATACCTACTTTGGGTGTAAAAGCACATAAGGTAAGAGCATTTATTCTTATTAGATGTTTTGTGATATACTTGAGACTTTTTTCAATAGAAAATTTTTTTGAAGAATATGAAAAGAAAAGTCTGTAACCCATGGAATCCTTACATTTTATTTATTTTTATTTAACATTTGTTTACCAGGAAATTCCGACTTGGAATGAGTCCGTTTTCAACAGAGACCCAGGGAGAAATATTCCAGATGCACGTCTTTGTAACATGGGAGGAAACCAGAGCACCTGAAAGAAACCCACACAAACACAAGGAGGACATGCTGACTCTGCACAGAAGGCACCCCAGCTGAGAATTGAACAGGAGAACCTCTTGCTGTGAGGCAACAAAGCAAACCACTGCACCACTGTGCCATCCATATATGAATGATAAAAGCATTTAACAGGGAAACAAAAAAAATGTATGTTCAAATTCAAACAGTAGTAGCAAGAAAGACTTTGAAAGAATATTTGAAAGTTTTATGTAAAGTATTGGACACTGTAAAAGTTTGACAAAAGGGGTTTATGGACTGAAGGATGGAATTGTAATATTGTGTTAAAAATAGAAACAAAAAAGTTATACATATAACAAGCATGATAAATGTGGATGAGAATACAGGTATTGTAAAATACTGGGTACAACCCAAAACATGTCTTTTTATGGAAAAGGATATTTGATAAGTAACTGACAAAAGAAAATGTTATATGTGTGGGGAAATGGGACATGATGCAAAACATGTGAATTGAAATATTTATAAATGTAAAAAAACTGGACATCTATGGATGGACTGAAAATGACGGTAAGGAAAAATAAAAAAAGTGAAAAGTGAACAAAAAAAATTTTAGAAGTAGCAAAAATAGAAGAAAATTTAAATGAGAAAAAATAATGAAGAGGACATAGAAGTTGGTTCTGAAATAAGTGAAGACAAACTGTGAGGTAGCAAAAGGAAAAACAATTCTATTGGTAAAAGAGTAAAAGACAGAAAAAGAAAACGTAAAGGGATAAGTTCAAAAGTAAAAAAAGGAAATGCATGAAAAAGAATATACACAGCCGAAGACTAGGACTTGATATAATGGTTAAGGTATCTGACTGACAGACACAAGGTACAGTGTTTAATTCTCACCTTTGGGAAGGAAATTGGTTAGGTTTAGAATGGCCCATTAAGAAAGATAGCTTAGTAGTTAACTATGAACTGATGAAACCCCGACTCTAAAGAAAAGGGAAATTCAAATTTTAGAGTGCTTTCTGTAAATGTGAATAGCATTAAGAATATAGTAAGGAGAATAGGAATGTTGGAGTTGTGTAATACATGTGCTATAGATGTAATTATATTAGAAGGCAATATTTTTTAACAAATGAAGACAGTTTACAGACACTATGGGGAGGAAATAATCTGGAATTTGAGAAATGAGAGTTGTTCTGGATAGCCATATTCTGTAGAAATACAGTAAAGATATTAGACATAACTTTAGCAAAATGGGGAAAATTAACCATTCTAGATTTAAAATTGAAAAAATAAGTATATAGAATTAACATTATATGCTTATACTAACTGTAAAGAAAGGGAAAGCAAATTTCAGACTTTAGACTATGTAGTGATAAATATGAATATTATAATAACAGGAGATAGATTTAAGAGGCAAGCATAAAAAGAAAGGAACTGATAAGAAAAATGTTAGAAGTTATCAGATGTGGCAAGTAAAAACTTTGGGATAAATCTTTAGGGACTTAAAAAAGGGATATGTATAGAACTCAAAGAGATTATTTTATAGTATCAGAAGATTAAGTTATAGGAGAGGGGAGGCAGTAGAAACAGGATTTTCTAATCTTGCAATATGGCTACAAATAAAAGAAAACAAGAAATATATAAAAACAAGCAAAGGAATACAACAGATAAATGAGAAAGCATAGAATGAAGGAAAGAAATTAGATAAAGTTATAGAAAGATCATACTGCTGTGGGAACATTTTATAAAAATTAGTCTGAATAGTGGATGATATTTAAGTAAAAATATAAATGCATTTTACAGAAGCAATATGATGTGGGAAAAGTAGAGACAGAAAAATATAAAAACAACTATACTTTGGAAGATTTAGAATATGCTACAAAGTACTTTAACCAAGAAAAATAATGTGAAAGAAATCAAGAAAAAATACAAGAATTTATATATAAGCAAAGAATTTTTACAAAGAAAAAGAGAAGTATCAAGTTACTTAAACAAATTAGTAAAGGAAGACGATAACATAATGAGAGAAATAAAAATGTAAAAGGAGAAGTATAAAGAACTCAGGAAAAGATGATAAATAGTGTATTAGAAAAAGAAGGTAATGAAAAAACAAGGAACATAAAAAGCTAACAGAAAAGGAGAATACCGATTTGGAAAAGGTGTTTTCGTTAAATGAGCTAGAAAAAGTGTTAGGATGAGTAAATGCAGATTTGGTTGCAGGCCCAGATGGAATAGGGCATGAAATGTATAAAAATTTAAGGGATTAACAAACATATATTTTTAAAGCTTTCGAATGAATGATTAAATTAAGGTTTTATATATAAAGAATTATGTTGTAGAATATTTAAATTCATATGGAAGAAGGAAGATAGCATAAAATTAAACAAAAGACCAATAGTATTGAATAATGAGTACAAGATCTTTATGAAAATACAGCAGATGTGAAACTAAAATTGAAAATGTTATGGAATATAGTATAAAGTGGAAGGGTTATCAATTATTAATGATAAAGAAATTGTGAATGATATTCTGAAAAGAAAAGCAAAAATTATGATAGGATACCTTAAGGCATTTGACACAATTAGTCATGAAATGTTATGGGTAATAATGAAAGAATATAGTACAACTGAGAAAGTTAGGAAATTATGTCAATGTATAGTAATAAAGCAAAAATAGGTGCATATGATGAGTATTGTAAGACAGGGATGTTCAATGAGTTGTATACTCTTTGTATTAGTTACAAATGTGATAGTATTCAAATAAATTACAAAATGAAGGAGACAATGTATATATTACCTGTAGGGTTAAGAATTCCAATTTTTAACGTATGCAGATGACATAACTGCACAAAAAAAATTTGGAAAATAATAATTTGCATAAATGAATGTCTAGGGATGAGAGGTGTGCTTTTAAATAAAGAGAAAAAGTAAAGGTTTTGGTGATGTGAAGATCAGAAGTATATATTTTGCTACAAATGAAATTTCAGTGTTGGGTATAACATTTGGGAATAAAGATGCAAGAATCCAAAGGGAAAAATAGAAGAAACTAAGTAAACAAGTCTTTTCTGAAGAAAATATAAATTATTCAGAAAAAAGGCTTATTTCATAATTCTGTACTGATGATGAAAAATAGCATACTTAGCAAGTGTATTTATGCTGCCAACAATATTTCAAAAAAGGAATTATTGCAGATAACTTTTTTCATTTTGTGGGGTTCTAAATTAAACCCAGTAGAAAGAGGAGTTTTGTATGTAAATAAATGAGGTGGTGGTTTAGGGTTACTTAACCCAGTGGTACGTGATGCTTCATTAAATTTGTACAAAGTGTTAATGTGGATAGATTAGCTGTTGTGTTGTCTTTCGGCTTTTCCCAGTTAGGGGTCGCCACAGCGGAACTCCGGTCCACTAATGATTGGCAGTAGATTTTCACGAATGCCAAGGTTCCAGCTTGACCTTCAATGAAGGCATGCCCATTTACGCATGTCTTTCGAACGCCCACCCAACCACGGGGAGGACATGCAGACTCCACACAGAAGGCACTCCCCGCACTCCAGCTGAGAATCGAACAGGAAAACCTCTTGCTGTGAGGCAACAATGCTACCGCTGCACCTAATGTGGATTTTTTTTCTATCTGTTAGATGTTCCCAATGGTTTTACATACTGCTGTTTTATTATTACATTCTTATACCATACTTCTCTTTTTCTGTATAATCAATTTATACTTTCCACAAAAATATTTTTTTCTTGATAACGTTTTATTTCTTTATTTATACATTCTTATTCTCTTTTACCATACCCCCAAATTTATCATACTTGTATTTATTTAGTTTTACTACTTATCTAATGTGGATAGATTAGTAGTAAAACTAAATAAATACAAATATGATAAATTTTGGGGTATGGTAAAAGAGAATAAGAATGTATAAATAGAGAAATAAAATGCTATCAAGAAAAAAATATTTTTGTAGAAAGTATAAATTGATGATACAGAAAAAGAGAAGTATGGTACAAGAATGTAATGATAAAACAGCAGTATGTAAAACCATTGGGAACATCTAACAGATAGAAAAAAATATATAAAAATAGGAAGTAGTGTAATCAGAAAGTAGAATGTCAAGATTTTTTGTAGAGACTAGTAATAGATAAATTGTGAGTAAAAGGAAACATACCATATAAAAAGAAAAGGGATAGAATATGCTTATATTGTCAAGCAGAAACTACAGAACATGTGTTTTTGAAATGTAAGACAGTATAAAAGTTATGGTAAAACTATGTAAAGAAGATTTTTGAAGATATAATTGAAGTAGATAAAATAAACATGGATATGATTAAATATGGATATTATAAAAATAGAAGAATATGTCAAAAGAATAGATAAAAACATTTTATATGGAATGAATCAGTTTTAGCAACAATAAACTAGAATCAGATGGTTAAGGAAAAAGGAGTGGGTGACTAAGTAGAGATGAAAATTTAATGATTGTAAAGGAAATATGAATCTGTGTAAACAGATTTGTATATTTATGTATCTGTACATATATAAATATGTAAATATTTTAAATTAGTTATTTTGTATAAAAATTAAGTGCCCTTATTTTCTTCAGTGATTGCCATGAGATCTTTTACACCCACCTGAGCTACAACCAACTTTAGCAGTTGAAGCCTTGGTTTAACACCTCATCCAAAGGACAACATTCAGGAATGCAGCACCCCCCCCCCTTATGCTATACTGCAGTGTTGGTAACGAATCTACCTCGTGTGGGATTAGAATCCACAGCCATTTGCACCAAAGGCAAGCGTGCTACTTGTATCACTGACACTATTTATATAATGGGAAATTTAAAAATAAATCCCTGTGGTGGAATATCTGTATAAGCAATGTAACAAATGCTTGTTAGATGTCCCATTTTATCCACCTTAACACCACACATAAGCAAACTAGAAGTGAGCATAAGGGTATGTTATGAACCTTAGATCTGAATATAAACTTAAAATAGACACTAAAACCAAAACCAACTAGAAATATTTAACTAGTGTTTGGTAATAGTCCACAATAATATATCCCATTTTGATCCAAAGAAATTGTTAACATGCTACCAGACAAATTTAGTTCACATTTTACTCTGCTCACAGTTTTAACTTATTTTACAGACCCAGCCACCTTCTAGAATTCCTTTGAAAGATTAACTTCCAGTCCTCTGAAAACCTAAGAGTACCTCATCCATAGGACCTGATAACATTACAACTTGCCTGATTATCACTACTAAATAAGGCCTGTCTGAATCCCTACATATAGGTTCATAGGTTCATACTAGGCTATCTGCCCTGGGGCATTTATAAGCCTAGCCCGAGTGTGTTTGGCTTTTGCCACCCTTAGATTTGAGTTTGCTGTGCCCTTTTTTAAGGTTAGTTTACTGTGCCTCTGTCTAGTAGTGACACAGAAGTAATCCCCGGGGTAAACCTACGATCTCCCATCCACTCATCAAGATTCCTCTTGAAGAGAGTCAGTGAGGTGCTCTGCCTAACATGGACCGGGATTCTATTCCAAAGCAAAGGGAGCCTTTGGGTTATGAATCTGTCCCTCCAGCAAGTTCTATTTATTTCTGTGCTGAGGTTCAAGTCTCACAAGCGCGTGGTTCTAAGGGATTTAGATTTTCTGAGGTGGAGCATGTCCATTAATTCTGGGTTGGACATAGCTTTGTATGTCAGGCACAGATCGCCTCGAAGTAGGTGGTATGCGACTGAGTAAAGCTGGAGTTTCTTTAACCTGGCAGCATATGGCATCTGTTTGAGTCCCTTGATCCTCTTTGTGAGGTACTTTTGGGGGCTTTCTAGCTGCTGCAGGTGTTGGGTAAGGTACATCCCAAAAGGGGCATTGTATTCTATGATGGGCCTGATGAGGGATGAATAAAGGGGCACTATTACCTCCCTTGATCTAGATGTGAATCCTTTTGTGATAAGGTGGGCTATGTAGAAGGTCTTTCTAACCACTTTGGCAATGTGGTTGTCAAAGGAGAGATTGCTATCAACTTGGGTCCCCAGATCCCAAATTACGTCTCCTGTATTTAGTGGGTTACCACCTATGTGGTAATTGGTGGGCACTTTGTTTTTGCCAAAGGGTATGACTATACACTTCTTGGCATTTAGCTTTAGACCATGGCTCTGGCACCAGTTATCCGTCTCTGTGAGACCTTTTTGAAGGATGTTCATGTCAGCCAGAGAGTCAATTATGGCGCCCAGTTTGCAGTCATCTGCGAACTTGGTCAGCCATAGTCTTCCCGTGCTGGCCTGTACCTCGGAAAAGTATATGCCGAACAAGAGAGGTCCCAGGACCGAGCCTTGTGGGACACCACTTGTAACTGGTTTTGAGTCTGACATGACTCCGGCAATTCTGACTCTGTGTGTTCTGGCTTTGAGCCAGTTAGCAACCCATCTTGTGACATAGGGGTTTATGTTTAAGCTGGATAGCTTATCTATGATGCCGAGTGGGGTATTGTGTCAAATGCCTTTGCGAGGTCTAGATAGGCTGTGTGGACTACCTTCCCTTCATCTATGGCATTGGTGACTGTTTCAAAGAAGTCGACCAGGTTCAAGAGGCAGGATCTGCCCTTGACGAAGCTGAACTGAGTAGGATCCAGTGTCTGTAGGTCCCCAATGTCTTTGTTTATGAGTTCCATGATGATCCTCTCCATGGCCTTACAGATAAGGCTAGTCAGGCTTATGGGGCGATAGTTTCCAGGGTCCATTGAGGTGCCACCTTTGTAGAGCGGGACCACTATTGCTGTACGCCATTCTTTGGGTACATAACCCGTAGTGAGGCTGAGATTGTACAGCAGTTTTACGTGAGGGTTTAGTTCTTCTTGGAGTTCATGTAGGACGCAACCCGGGACACAGTCTGGTCCCATTGAAGCCATGTTTTTTGCCTTGGAGAGGGCGGCCTTCACCTGAGCATCTGAGATGTTAGGGAGGCTGCACTCTACTGGGATAGATATTTGCTCTTTAGGGGGGGAAGGGGGAGAAGTTTGCACTGAACCTGTCTGCCAGGATGTTGGCAATGTTTGTGGGTTCAGTGTATTTTTTGTCATTTATAATCAACTCTGAGCATATCTGGGAGTTGCATCCCAGGTTCCTAACATACTAAAGAAAGTCTTGTGATTGTCTTTAGTGTCCTGTGCAATTTTTCTCTCGAAGCTGGCCTTGTAGGATTTTATGAGGGATCGTAATTTTTTACTAGCACTGATCAGAGATGCCTTCCCTTTTAGGGATTTTGCTCTATCATGTAGTAGCTTCCTTCTTCTGTTGTACTACTTATTTATGGCTGGGGTCCACCAGACTGGACGCCTACCTTTGGACGCTTGGGTTTTGGTTTTGTTAGGGATAGCATGATCCATGCATTCCTGGAGGTGTCCATAGAATGTGTTTATATAGGATTCTGTGGTTTGGGCCAAAGTTTCCGCTGGCCTTGGGGCCTTGAAGTATTCCACCTCGGATTTGAGAAGTGTGAAGTTCACTTTTGAGAAGTTTTTCACTGTGGTTTTCTGGGCTGGGTGTGGGGTCGGGTTGTGGATATCCAGTGAAATTAATTTATGGTCTGATCTTACCAATGAGGGGAATACTTCTGGTGTGGAGCATAGGGTCCCCATGTTGGTGATGATCAGGTCAAGTATGTTTTCCCCTCTTGTGGGAGTTTTGACTAGTATAAATTCCAGGAACCTTTGGGCTAGGGTGTTGGGGCTTGAGTAATGCTCCCAGTCAATGTTTGGGTAGTTGAAGTCACCCAGTATAATGGTGTCTGGAGAGATCTTCATGTTCTCCAATGTTTTCAGGAAAGCCGAGTGGGATTCCTGATTTTGAGATGGTCTGTAGCATGCTATAAACTGAAAGGCAGTTTTGCCCACTGTTAGTTGCACATGGATGGTTTCTGATGCTTCATGCAACGCCACTAACCTGGAGGTGTGGGTATCCTTGATAAATATGGATACTCCCCCTTCTTTTGTGGTTCGGTCCGAGTTTTGGGGCCGAAAAGCATGGTATGAGGTATAACTTGATAGTGCTGGGGTGCTCTCTGGAGCCTTGAACCAGGTTTCTGTCACTGCATAGATATCGATGTTCTCCATACTGAGGAGAGATTTGAGTGCGTGCATTTTGAGGTTTAGACTTCTGGCGTTTAGCAGCATTACCCTTAGTTTCTTGTTCTTTGTGTTTTCTAAGAAGGTGGGTTTGTCTTTTGAGCCTTGCCTAAAAAAGGCACTATAGGGGTGGCAAGAGCCTTTGCCAGTATCCGAAAGCCCAAGGGTGACAAGTGCAAGCCGTCCCTTGCGAAGCAACGTGGCTTGTCAAGCATGTCATCCCAGGCTGACAGGCACTGGATCCCCTTTGAATGACACCAAAATTTTAGCCAATTGTTAAAATCGATCATTTTGTCTTTATACTGTGGCATCATTCTAGGTGAGGGTAAGATGCTGCTCAAGGTCAGGGTCATACCGGCCTGGGCTACATGATCGGAGAACTCCTTTATGTCTCTTTTCATGTAGTCGAGGGAGGTACATCTCAGGTCATTCACACCAGCATGTACTATGACCGAGTCATATTTGTACTTGCTTTGGAGTGACCTGAGTGCTTGTGTTATGTGGCGGATCCTAGCACCCGACAGGCAGATCACTGTGATCTTCTCCTTGTTCAGCCTGGTGAGCGGGACGTCAGTGTGTCTGACTATAGAATCACCTATTACAAGTGTGTCAGGTGTGTTCTGCCTTAAGGGCTGTGACTGTTTGGCACACTGACTTTGTGAGCTATGTGTTGCACTTGTTTTGTTGAGGGGTAGCGTTTGTTTGGATGTCTGCTTTGGAGGTCTCTGCTGTTTAGGTAGATTTTTAATTAGAGCCTCTGAGTATGTTTTTGTGTGTTTGGATTGCTGTTGTGGTAGGACTATGTGAGACTGGATTAGTGTTGTGTGATGTTACCTTTTCTTCCTGACTGGTTACACCAGTTTTCAGGTGAGAGAGCTCGGCCTCCAGTTTGGCTATATGGTTGCATCTCTCACATATGTTTGAACCTGTTTGGAGGAGGAGAGGGTTGTCCGTGTACATGAGACAGACATATCCTCTACATTTTAAGCCTTTTTACTGTTTCTATTCCCAAAGCCTAGAGAACAGCCGCTGTGATGATGTTACATGAGGGTGGCTGAGCAACAGACCTTAAGTACAGACCCATTTGTCTCACTTGCTTCTTAAGTAAAGCTATGCAGCATATCTCAGCCTCATTTATCTGGACATTAATTCTGGATCCCCATCACTTCAGCTTTGTCAAAGATAGGTCTTGCCCCTCAACCTTATTAATGTCTTCAAAAAATAATCAAAGTAGTAGACTGCAGTTATGCAGTACATAAAGCATATTTGACATTAACTAAGGCCTTTGATATTCTCCAAATGGGTATTTTTGATATATTTCTAAATCTGAATACACAACCAGGGTTATTTAGTGTATAGCTAATTGGCTGTCTGACAGAACCCATGTTGGTGGAAAAGCAGTGCCACTTTTGAAATCAAAACAAAAATTTAATATTGCTGTACCACACGACACAGCAATAGTCATTCTGCTATATAGCATCCATTTTTTCAGGCCTATGGCCAACACCTCTGGACAATGGTTATATAAGTTTATGGATGACTCTAAACTGGGTACTCATTTTTTTCCTACACTGAGTCACAGTTACAAACATAGGCTGGACAAAGTTAATTCATGCAAGGACAATGATCCCAACTAAATGTAAAAAGATATAATATGGTTTATTTTAAGTAAGCAAAATATTTCTACATCATACAATATAGGCAATACATCCCTACAATCAGGCACTGTAAGGTATCAAGGCTCTCTTTTCATGAAGTATATCTTTTCAACATTACATCTATTCATTCACAAAACAAATAGTTCCTCATATGCTGGTAAACAATTTAAACCTTCGTCAACAAAAAATAAGGTAAATTGGTGTTACAGCTTCATATCCCAATATATACCTCATCTCTGCAAAAATATCTACTATACATCAAGCAGATCAACACCCTTGCTACCTTCAAGGTAAGCAGACTACTGGATAGAGCACCTCAAATTCTCCCCGGGTCTATCTTGTCTTGCCTCCTTGAGGCTGGATGGAATTTAAGAACATAGATTATTGGCTAGACTTGTAAGTTTCCATGGACTGATTGCCTAGTACTTGCCTATGAAATTATAAGGAAGGCAGAAAGCTTATGACACACAGTTTTTATAAACTGCCCATTGTGACAGCCAAGCTGTTGGTCAAGAAGTTGTACAACAAATCCATCTACAGAAGCCTTGTTTGGTAAGTGAGGCAAGGAGTTAAAAAAAAAAACAAAAAAACGTGGTAGATATTTGTCCTCATCTGTATGCCACTCAGATATAGTTTTACTCCAGTTTTGTAGGTTACAAGCTGAAAACAGTTACACACACTGATAGACTATATACATTTAGGCCAGATACTGTACAATGTACCTAGGGTCCTGCTCTGAAACAACTGGACTGTTACATTAACTTTCTTGAAAAATGTTTCCTAACAGACCAGTTCATTAACCAGTACAGAGTCTGGTCTATACTGGGACGACTGTCAGATACCAAGCATAACAGTGCAAACCAGGCAGCTTAAATGATCTTTTGCAATTTATAATCTTTATTAAACAGGGCACAGGCTGTCCCCATTGCAACCGCGCCTTGATTTGTTCACAAGTCTCACCTTTGAAGTATATGAAGGTGTTCAAAACTATATCTAAACATTCCATAACTACATTGAATTTTTAAACAATTTGGAAATGAAATTCAATTACGGCCACCTGTAATTAACCCTTGGCCTCATCATGAGGGATGCTGGTACAAAGATGAAATTCAGTTAGGGCCACTTGTAATTAACCCCTGGCCTCATCATGAGGGATGCTGGTACAAAGATCCCCTACTTCAACAGTAAGAAAGCCAACACTTCTTGTTGAAGCTTGCCCAAAAAATCCCAGGTTTCAATATACATCACTAATGGGTAAATTTTGGACCCTTGGACAAATAACAGCTCAAAAAGGCAAGTGGTGTATACTTTTATACACCTTGGGGATCCCCAAACTAGGAATCACAGGATGTGCATTCCTTATTAAAAGTGCATCAAACACCTCTTGAATAAACCAGTTTTCCAGTGTTGTCTATTTTCCTGAACATTATATTAATCTCATCCCTTCCTGAACATTATATTAATCTCATCCCTGAAAATTGCTACACGTGTATAATCATGAATATTAAATATAGCACTACGAAAGCCAACTGAAATATTTTTGTTCTATTTTTCTGATTTCAGCTCATACATCTAAGGGCACTGTACCAGTGTAATGAAGAGGTTAAAAGGAAGTAATGTAATTCTCATTATTAGTTCTGAGGTCCTTTGCCTTCAGGATGAAAGCACTTATTATTTTTATTTTACATTTGTTGACTGGGATTGTCCGACTGAGCTGAAGAGCCCTTTTTTTAGCCTAGGCCCGGGGAGAAAAGCTCCAACATATTATACAATTTTCATTATAAATTAGCATTAAACATCAATGTTACATGATTATTACAAGGCATTAAGTAGCAATACAATGTTATAAAGTGTCAATAATCAGGAGTATAGCATAACTATTTCAAGATGTATAAAAAGAAATATGTCATTAAGACGAATATAGTTTTTGGGCTAAGTGGTTACAAAAACCCAGTTTTATCATAATGTAGTTGCATGAAGGCAAGACAGTTACAATAGAATGTTTCTCTGAGGCAATTTGCTTAATAGACTTTAGAAGACAGTAGAAAGAGTAGTCAAGAAAGATTAGAGAGAGCTAGTGAGAAGAGTGAGTTAAGGGCAGAAAGTAATTAAGGTATGGGAAGTAGTGGACGATTAAGGAGGGAGAGTGCAGTGGCAGGACCAGTGACTTACAGCACTCAACTTCATTTTTTTAATAAACACATTTAACAATGGGTTTTCAACTGGTTGCCTCATTGTGCAACTTTGCCATTTTGTACAGTAGTCAGGGTTACAGGTTTCATTCTTGCACGTCATACTTTTAGTTCCATATCAATGCAACACTATCATAGGTAGAAAACAGCAGAACCCCATCTCCGTCAGCTGCACTACTGGAGGACACTCCTGCTTCCAATGTTTTACAACTATAAACATGCCAAACAAATACAGAAGGAAGAAAAAAATATGCCTCCATGTCAAATCATTAGGAATTATTCAGAAGGCAGGCCACTATTTTCCAAGATATACTAATGTATAGCCATTTTTAAACCTATCTTGCAGTCTCCTTATGTATGATTAGGTCAGTGAGATGCAGATCACGTCTGCAGCATGGACCTTAACTCCCTTTGTAACAAAGTCTAATCCACAGTGGAGTATAGTAAACATTATGCCACTATCAATGTGACAGATATAAGCATATGTGAAGGTGTGTTTTGGATAGGAATTTACCCAACACAGAGCATCTTCAGGCTCATATCCCAATTCTTTTTCCCAATAAAATAGATTTAACATTTATTTTAAATATCAGTAACTTAAGACTGCAAACTCCTGCTAACATCTACTGAATCTGCACATCATATCCAAATGCAATCTGAATGGGGGGAGACACAAGATAGTAGCTAAATGATCTCTCAAGCCAGAATGCATGACAGAGAAATGTCCACAGAAGTCCACCACTATAGCAATTCTGCATGCAAGAAAAAGGCCCCTGATTAAGCTAGCAAAATGAGGCCACCTGTTCCTATTCACTAGCATCTCCCCTATCATAAATTAGGAGATTACTATTACTTGTTGGCTTACATCCCAGACAAATTGTACCTTACACCTCTTAGTCTTTGCAAAATTGTTACCCCCTACCCCAAAAGTATTTAAAAAAAAAGGAAATCAACAGGACTGAGACACAGAGGCTTGACACTTGAGTTTGTTCAGTATGGATTTAATGAAAGTTTAATAAAACACTTGGTACTAACCAACATAGGAAACCACTGCAGTATCTCCACAGAGTCATCATCCCTGGAAAGATTAGATCACAAAGTGGTCACCTTTGAAGTCACCACCCCCCCCCCCCCAGGTAGGGTTAAACAAAAAAAAAAAAAAAAACTTCTCCAAAGCAGATTACAACCTCCTGAGGGAAGGTCAGAGCACCTTCACAGCCCTTTCCCCCCAACAGTAAGAACTGGCATTATGTCCAAAATTACACCAAAGTACTATACAACCATTTATATAAATGCATGGATTCAGCAATACCAACAGGAAAAAACCCTCCTCCACAAGGAAGAGTAAACTTGTCTGGTGGACATCGGCTATAAATAAACTCTAACAAACGGGAAAAAAATTGCTGTCCAGGACCAAGAAGAGATAGGTGCCAAACTGGAAACAATCTCTCCTTGGCCTAAACAGGCAAATAAGGGTATTAGTGGAGTCCTCTGAATCTAACTTAGAATCCAAACTGGCCACATTACTAAAGACAGTCATAAGGCCTTCTTCACATATGTCCACAATCCAAGGGGGAAACACCCAAATCTGCTCAGAACTGATGGTCAAGGACACCACACACACTAATGCTGTGGCTATAGCAAGCCTGCTGGCAGACAGGTTCAGTGAAAACCTCACACCTCTGCCCTCCACATCAATTATCAAGGATATCCGCAGCTCCTGCCCCCCCACCCGTTATCTCTAGGGAATGAGACACTACTGCCCTCTCAAAGGATACAACCACAGCTTCCACGGGACCCAATAACATCACAGGCTTCATCCTGCATCAACCCGGGCAGGAACTTACAGCACAATTAGGCACCATACTCAACCTAAGCTTAAGCACCAGTTTCATCCCAGCCAAGTGGAGGACAGCCACAGCCATCTCTCTGCACAAAGATGGTGTGCCAACAATCCAAGCAATTATAGACCCATCAGCCTAACTAGCCTTATTTGTAAGTCTAAGAAATACATCATCATGGACCACATTAACAAGGACATCAGCAACCTCCAAATGCTTCATGCCACACAGTTTGGTTTTGTCAAGGGGAGATCATGCCTGTTAAATTTGGTAAGCTTCTTTTGAGTTAATCAACAATGCTTTGGACGAGGGGAAGATGGTGCACACCGCCAACCTTGACCTAGCTAAGGCCTTCAACTCTATTCTCCACTCAGGGCTAATAGATAAACTATCCTAGCTTAGTGTAAATCCATGTGTGACTAGATGGGTAGCTAACTGATCGAACTCACTCAGTCAAATTAGGGGAAGCTACCTCAAGTAGAAGACCCGTAATGAGTAACGTACCTCAGGGATAATGTTTGGGTCCCCTGTTTGGGATATACTTCTCTGAGGTGCAAGCCAAAACCAGAGGTCTATGGCTGACCAAGTTTGCAGATGACTGCAAGCTGGGTGCTGTCATCATCTCCCCTGGTCATGTAGATGTACTACAAGAGGGTCTTACCCAGACAAATGACTGGTGTCAGAAACAGGGTCTCAAACTAAATGTCAAAAAATGCATCATCATCCCCTTTGAGGACTGTGGCATTTCCACAAATGATTACATTAATAACAATGTCCTAAGTACACATGCAGTTGTGAGGGACCTGGGCACCCAAATAACAGCAATCTAACTTTTGACCACCATGTTTCCTGCTTTGTATGGAGAGCTTTCTATATGGCTCACCTCACTAAAAAGGGTATTTTTTCCAGGAACAAGTCATAACTTCCCTGTATTCCTCTCTTACCAGGCCCATCATGGATTATAATGCCCCTTTCAGCATGTACCTTGGAAAGCACATGCAGCAGCTGGACAGACCACAGAGGTTCCTGATCAGGAGAATCCAGGGTTTCAAAAATCTATCCTACATGGATAGGTTAAAAGCCTCATCTCTCTACTCAGTCTTGTACAGCCTCCTCAGAGGTCATCTATGTCTGGTATACAGAGCAATCTGACCCCACTTTGATAAAACTGCTGCATCTCCACAAGCCAAAGTCTACCTTTGTGACCTGCACACAAAACCTCAACTTGGTCAGCAAAAGCAATAGGACTTGGATCCTAGGCCTTAAACACATGTCCTACATTGACAGACTCAAAAAACTCTAGCTAGTCTCTTTCGCATATCGTCTATGAAGAGGCGATGTCCGCTTGACTTACAAAGCCATGTCTGACCCAGCTCTGTTAGAAATGCTACATCTAAAGAAATACCAATCCCTCCACACCACAACCTCCAGAGACCTCAACCTCATTACCACAAACAACAGACAGTGTTGGAGTGACAGGTTTATAATCCAGAGACTGCCGATGCTCTGGAACAGACTTCCTATGCATGTCAAGCAGAGCACCTCACTGGCCCTCTTCAACAGAAATCTTGATGAGTGGATGGGAAATAGAAAGTCCCCCACTGGGGATCACTCCAGTGGCTCTACTAGATAGACGCACTGGGAACTAACGTCGGGTGGCATGATGCCAGGGCACTTCTATGGACTAGACTTGTAAAGGCTCCAGGGCCATTAGCCTAGTACACACATATGAACCTATGACTTGCTGGTCAGACAGATTGGTCTCCCAGAGACTCCCCCATCCATTACACTTTTCAAACCTACAGGTATAGGTACTCAAAACCTGTTCGGTAGCTAAAATGATCATCCTAGCAACTCTCTTGTTTTTACTCAAAATCTAGGTTTGGCATCTGTCAAAACAGGAACAATAACTGGGGTTGTTTTTAACATCCCTATTTCATTATCAAACACAGCTTCATGTTTCCTAAGCATTTTTGAATGCCTTAGTATCAGAATATATAAATTTTATTTTTCCCCATTTTTCAATGGATTTCACTCATTTTCCAAACAGACCAGTGTATTTAGCTATCAAATTATAATTTACTCAAAGTATTTTAACAGATCTCCTATACAAGTTCTGAATACAGTACTAGCTAGATGCAAAGCTGTTATTTCTTTCCATTTTAATTTATTCATGATAATGACACTTTTCTGCATCAGTTTTATAGCTCACAGGCTTCATTCTTTCAGAAAACGTTAACTTTTTGCATTTCCACACTATGCACAGTAAATGGTTGCTATGCACTATCAAAGCCGCTTTCACAAAGCAAAAACATTATCTGGGTGATTCAGAAAGGCTTACCATTACCATAATACCTTATTTTTGAAAGGTTCCACATGCCACTAGCCTTTCTGATTCATAGAGCACTATGCCACTAGGGTTTTCCCACATCGAGGCTGTAGTGCAGAGAGTAGTCTCATGGGTGAAGCCGTAAGCTAATGCAACATTTTGAGGCAGTGACTAATGTTATTTTAACAAGTGGCTTCCTTCAGAAATATTTGCAGCTCCTGATGAATTCAGCCACGTGACTAAAGTTTTACTCTAGGAAGAAAAATTGAATGCTGTCTTTTGATGGCATTCCCCTATTCACTCTTCTGGATGTACTTGTGAATCTGGTAAGGACAGCCTATCCATGTGTGTGCATACGTGTGTATGTGTCTAAGTGTTTCTATGAATGTGAGTGGGCTTGATTGTGGATGATTGGATGTGTGTATGTGTGATTCTGAATGTATATGAGTATATGTGTGCACTGGGTCTCAATGCATGTCTGTGAAAGTAAGAGTGACCAAGTCTGCAAATCCAAGTGAGTCTGTGTGATTGAGTGAGTAATGGTGAGTATGACCATCCACAGACTTCATCAGATGAATTAACACAGAAACACAGAAAAAAAGAGCCCACTTATACCAGTGATGAGTTTTTGACTTCACCAATAGACAGTCATCATCAAAGTCATAAATATTCATGAAACTGTCATAATACATTCAAAACACTATGGCTAAAAAACACTTCTAACAATCCTGTATTTTGTGAGCCTCTCTTAAACTGTTTTCTCATACTGTATTTTATAACATTTTTTTACTAGTATTTTTCCAACAGTCTTTTAATTGCATTTAAATTCAAATTTAGTCTTTTGACTAAGGATTTTAGATGTTAGACACAATTCTGTGTTGATGTTATAGACTGTTAGAAGTGGTTTTTAGCCATAGTGTTTTGAATATGTGATGACAGAGATTCATGTATATTCATGATTTTAATTGATGACTGTCAATTGGTGAATTCAAAAACTAATCACTGGTATAAGTGGGCTGTTTTTCTGTGTTAATTCATATGATGACATCTGTGGACGAAAACGTATTTACCTGAGCGTTTATGTGAAAATAAAAGTTGCATTTACATATTTTCAGGCATCTTTGGAGTGTGGTTCTTTGTGGCCTTCTGAAATGCTTAGATTTTGTTATAAAGACCTGTATTGTTGTTAGCATTTGATGAACATAAGAGAAGAATGCCCTAGCCATCATAAATGAGATAGTGACACCATATTAAGAAACATATGATGAATTGTTTGGGCTGTTCTTGTGTGACAATCCAGATGTATTTAAAGACCCAGTATGCACTGGTTACCAGGATGGGTGCTTTTAATGCCTATGACCTATACAAAGCAACACTGGACATTTCATATATGATCCTTACTGACAAAGAAATGTAAACAGATCATATTAGTAAAAGATGCATGTTGCCCTTACACATTCTTGAATCAGTCATGTATATGCCCCCTGCTCATTCCTTGAGCATGGTTATTTTTTCAGTTTTGCTGTTTCAAAGTTCAGTTTTAAAATTGCAACTAACATACAAAGTTAATTGCATTTTTATATACATCTCTATGTGGCTGGTACAGTAGTCACTGGGGTGTGGAAAACTGTGCTAAATATGCTTTCCATTCTGCACCTCAAATAGTTATCAGAAATGCTAATCTGGGAGATTGCTCTTAGCCTTCTGTTAAGTTGTAATACATTATTGCATAATTTAATAGGGCATAGTCATTAGGCTAACAAACAGCTACTGTTATATACTTGCTATTTATTTAATGGTCCATTAAATGAACTTGCACAGTTATGAACAGAACAGTGTTTTGTTTTACAGCAACCTGCCTCAGGATACCTTGAAAAGATTAAAATAACTTATACTTGGAACAAGAGAGTCACTGAAGTATGAATAATGTTCTTAGTAAAAGGCTTTCTTACCTAGTGAGCTTTTTCTAGTCTGTACTGTAACATGGCAAATGTTTAACTATTCAGAAGATAGAATGGTCCTTGAAAACATGATCAGTGTTTTTTTACAGTGTATAAACATGAATAAATATACTAGTACAAGGGTGAGGGTAGAACATTTATGGTAGCATGGTTAGATTTAGCTGAATTATAGCCTCGTCTCCCACTTACATTTTCCTTTAGGATACATGCAAAGTTTAAAGAGAAGACTCCAGTTTCTACCTCTACTTTTGACTTGCATACAAAGTATTCCCTTTTGCTCTTCTTGTACTAAAGGTCACCTCACATATTACAGCCCATTTTGTTATAGCAGTCTTCACTAGTTTTTGCTGTGTTGCATCAGGCAAAACAATTACCTGAAATGCTACACTTTTAAAATGTCTTTAGTAGTGCAACCAGGCTGTTGGAGTGAACATGTTTCAGACATCCTTTTATAGGACATAATTTTAAAATAATCTCATGTTAGAAATCCAATGCCAAGATACAGCTAAGTGTGTATTAAACAATGAGATCATTGCAGCTATGCACGTATTACATTTTCCCATTTAACCTTTCCCTTATGACTTCCATATTTTGTTACAAATTTTATATTTGCAATATTTCACCAATAAAAACTTGAAGACACAAACATCTCTAATATACATCTCAACTGTCCAAATTTTTGCAAAATGCCAAGATTTTTGCCACATACGTTTGATCTGTTCCGCATATATTTTGTGTTTTTCTAGAAAATCATCAGTGATTGAAATTGTTACATTTTGACAGATATCTGAGTTTCAGATTTCAAAACCTTCAGAAATACACAATAGTGCAAAACCTGTTAAAACTTTCAAGAGAATAAATAGGACCCACCATATACAGCATGAAATAATAAATCAAAGTTTTAATAAATGGTAAGTGCTTTCATGCCTAACAAAGGCACTTCATCAGACCAAAGAACAAAAAACTGTATTCTCAAACATATACATAGGAATATAAAACAAACCAATTAAAAAATGCCTAATAAAACAAATCATGCGACTTCAGTATAGGTTTTAAAGGGACCATTTCATTCAAGTCAAACCCTCCATCCATCAAACCTCAGCTGTTTCAGTAACATTAGTAAAGTCACCCCATGGCATTTTTATGCACGAGTTGTAAGACCAAAAATATAAGTGTGTGTAGACCCGTACATATTCACACCTTTTCTGGGGTCTGATGAGTGTCGGCATCGGGTGCCTTAACCCAGCGTTCGGTTCATCCCGCAGCACCAGTTCTGCTTACCAAATGTGGCCCACTAGGTGCTCGCATTCCATGCCCGGCTCCAAGCCAGCGAGTTGGGCTTCTTACTCCTTTAAAGTTTTAGAATAGGTTGAGATTGTTTCAGCCCCAAGACCTCTAATCATTTGTTTTACCAAATAAAATGTGTCTGCTGAGTACCAGCTATCCTGAGGGAAACTTCGAAGTGAACCAGCTACTAGATGGTTCAATTAGTCTTATGCCCCTATACCCAGGTTGGATGACCGATTTGCATGTCAGGACCGCTATGGACCTCCACCAGAGTTTCCTCTGGCTTCGCCCTGCCCAGGCATAGTTCATCATCTTTCGGGTCCCACCAGGTGCACTCACGCTCCACCTCCCCACCATTGGTCAGCTTAACCCTACATTCTCTAAGGGATCTATTCATCTTGCCAACATAAAAATGTGAATACTCAGAACAGATCACCAAATAAATCAGATCAGTGCTCCTACATGTAGCAAATTAATCAGGGCTGTATCTAAAATTAGTATCTGGATGTATAAAATAATTCCAGTCTAAGATGTACTTGCAAGAGCTACATGATCGACACAGAAAGGTACCTCTCCATGAAGAAATTTTCTCGGTCTTATTCTGCTTGTAACAAACAAAGCTTGAGTGATTTATTGTTTTAAAGCAAAAATTAGATCTTGTGCCAACAATCCCTTTTAACTTGTCATCCACCTGTAAAATGGACAAATTCTTCTTTATGATGTTACATACCCTATTTACAGCACTGGCGTATGTAAGGAATATTTGGATTATATCTCTGGCCAAACCCCTGTTACCATTAGCCATCCCATTCACTGCATCATGACAAGGAACTTACCTCACATTAAAACCTGTATCACTGGTGGATGAAGTCAAACAGGCATTATCACTTTTAAATTTTGTTCATCCATATTCATTGGTTAAATAATTTCATTGCTCAAGTCTATTGGTTGAAACAGCTTGAGCAGCTTTATAGGTCATAACAGACACTATACCATCAGTTCTATTGGAATCTACACCATTGGCTAACCGATTTCCAGAAACCGGACTATTAGCTAAAGCACTTGGCACATTATTTGTTAAAGTACCTCTAATAACAAAATAATTGGTGGAAGTTAATGCAGATTAATCAGCCAATCTGCTAAAGGTATCAAAATATGATATAGCCTGGCCCCCTTCTCTCCTCAACAACCGGTTTCATTGCAGATTTCATGTCATTGGTGGTATAACCCCTACTCATAAAATTATTGATTAAAATATCAAAATCTTCCTGCAAGTGTAACTCATCATCATTCAACCTGGAATTTCTAGTAAATTACCCTTTAAGTACATTTCTATAGACATAACTGGGATGCATGCTTGTGCATTGCAAAAAAACATTTATTTTAGATGGTTTGGTAAATATGCCTTTAATTGAACCTTCAGACATTTTAGTAGTCATAACATCTAAAAAGTCTAGTGTTCAGCAAAAGCTGAGCTGTAAATTTCAAAAATGTGGTGGCCTCTTCAATATAATGTACAAAATCTTGCACGTCATGCAATGATCCTGCCCAAATTAAAAACATATTGTCTACAAAGAGTCTCTAAAATTATATGTCCCACAAAATAATTATCTCACGACACCTTCATAGTCTCCCACCGAGCTAGCACAATATTGGCATAGCTACTGGCACAGACAGTGCCCATCACTACACCAAGTTTTTGTAAATAAAAACTGTCATTGAACATAAAAACATTGTTTTCAAGAACTAGCTCTAAAAGTGAACGGAGTAAATCATGCTACTAGAGACTGAACCGTGTTCAAGCATAAACAATTTAACAAACTCAATGCCAATGTCATTAGGTATAACTGTAAAGAGAGAAACATCCCTGGTAACAAGATAACTTTCACAAATATTACCAATCTCACGGATTCAATCACAATGCGTCTGTAAAAGATCCTTGGTATCCTTCAAAACAGAAGACATAACACCTAATAATGATCTTAACTTCTTCTCAACAAAAACAGACAAGGTCTCAGTCACTCAATTATAACCAGAAACTATGGGTCCAACCAAAAGGGCAACAGGATTTTTATGCATCTTTGGAAGACCATGGATCACGAGTATCTTAAAAATGTGTACACTGCATAAGTAATTGTGCTATTCATTAACAACTCAAAGCATAAAATGTACACATCTAACATTTCTACATCTAATTTATATAACATTGTGTACGTATTATCAGAAAGCATATCGAGCATGCTGATGAAATAAAAGTCATTGCCATGGACGTAAACTTATGGATTGCATCCATGAGATTGGTAATATTTGTGAAAGTTATCCTGTTACCATGGATGCTTGCTCTCTCTTTACAGTGATACTTAATGACATTATTCTGGTAAGGTACATGAGCACAGGCAGGGCTGGCTTTCATTTGGGCCTGAAGCCTTTTAATTTGTCTGTTTTAGTTGAAGTGGTAACTTATTCCAAATATCTGGTGACACCATAATTAAAGAAATTAAACTTCTTTGGTTCTTCTTCTTACCTTTAAACAATCACAACTACCTACCTATAAGCTACATGCTCTCATTTCCTTACTAAGCCACATTTCCTAGCCCGCAAACAATTACATTTATTGTTGTAAGACTGAAAACACACACAATTTAATCTTGAAAACCGCTCTTTGCCTATGCAAAAAGACGCTTTAAGGATAACCTTCCCAACCTTATATTACATCTCTACATCTCTCTGTATATATAATATTTATATTTAGACACACACACACACACACACACACACACACACACACACACACACACACACACACACACACACATATACCACATCTCAAGGTTGCCATACCTTCAAGAAAAAGGAATATTAAAAGAAATGGCATCTCAGGTTTAGTATATGTAAATCCATTCTTTTGGACAATCTCTGCATTTTGGGACTCGCTCTAGTGGGTCACATTTCAAATGGTTACCAATCTGTCAAACTAATTGCACTGCATTCTGAATCATGCAAATTATGCTTTTTTTTAGTTCTTTTTAAGATCCAGCCTACTTTGACCTACATCAAAAAGACAAGCTAATGGTTGAATGGGGTCTATGTGGATCTATTGTCCTGTGTGTTCCTGCCATAAAGACCAGCAGCCTTGTGTCAATAAGTTAACTGTCCAGTGTCCAGTTAGCTCTGTTGAACAAAAGCCAAATGTAAAACCAGTTAAACTGCCAAATATAACACAAAGAATGCTATACAATATAGTTTCACTGACTGTGCAGCTCAGAAGTGTATGACATGGTGATAAGGAGGAGACTGGACAGCCTGTGTATCCCAAAGACAGATGGAAGGGCAGTACAGCAAAGCCATATATCATGGAACCCACAGTCTACTACTCATGGAAACAGAGACGAGAAATGATGTAGGAATTGTGGTTTAGGAAAGTCAATTAGGGATGACTAATGGCAATCAGACTCAAATGCAAAGATCGAGAAGTATTCATGATCTTAGCCTATGCCCCACAGCAGGGTTGTAATAGCAAGGAAGAGAGTTCATTCAGGTACATTTGCAGAACCTACTTGATTCTGATATGAGCAGACATGAATGCTAATATTGGCACAAGCAGAACAAGATATGAGAGAACTTCCTGGGTCTACATGGGTTAAGTAACAGGAATGTAAACGTTGTTTTAGAGTTTTGTCTGGCAAAGGGTTTGATGGTGGCCAACCTAAGGATTATCAAGAGAGATAGTCACAAGATCACATACAATAGTCACCACCATGCAACTTGAGAAGACTCCATCTTAGTAAGGAAAAGGAAATGGAGTAGAATCAGAGGTTGTCAAGTTATCTCCAGTAAAGCAGCATAAATGACTCACAACCACAATCAGCTGCGGGCAGTGATCAGAGAAGGCAGGAGAGCAGATGATTAGGGGAAGAAGATTGGGAAGAGACAAAAAGAAGGAAAAGGAAGCATCCAACAAAAAGGTAGATGGTTTGGGTGAGAGAAGATTTGCCAAAGTCAGACAAGGCTCATGAAGAAGGTAGGATAGTGGCATTGAAATGAGAGTTAACATGATGCTCCAAGTGGATAAAGAAGTCTCATTTCCCCCATTATTTATTGCTCTAGAATGCTGACAGATCCTGAACAGAGGTATTAGCAGACTAAAAAGAAATGTCTCCCAAACGTGATGGTGTGTAAAAAAATTCTCCAAATACCCAAGAGTGTTTCCAACTTCAGACTGACCACCAACCATTGGTTTCACAGATCAAGTAATACATATGCTTGGGAAATAATTGTCTCAAACTAGTTATCCAGAAATTGTATGTGGTCTATTATATCAAACTAAGGTACCATCTTTAGTTTGCACAATGTAGGAATGTGGATCAGAGTTTTTTTTACACTTTTACATCTGCAGTGTCCCACTTTCTCCATCAGTAACACCAAGTGGACAGCGTGACCATGTTATAGGACTGGTATTGGATGTGACATGACCAATCTGTATCCAAAACAAATGATGATCATGCTTAGGTACAATCTGTATCCAAAACAAATGATGATCATGCTTAGGTACACTGCATACTGATTATTAAGTCAGTAACTACTAAAAGACTAGAAAAGCTTAAGCAAGATACCAAAAACAGATACATGCAAGCTATTATCCACTATGTCCAAGCTGGAGGGCTGAATCACTGGACAGACTAAACAACTCATGCATAAATACCACACAGTTCAAGCACAACTAATAGAGTATGGTGGATGATGGCTTGCTATATCGAGCCAGAATTATAGTGCCATTAAATTAACAAGCAGAAGTGCTACATCAAATACACAAGGGCCATCCAGGTTTCGCCAAATACAAAGAAAATGCCAAAATGTCAGGATGGTGGCCAATCAACCACCAAGACTTAGTCAAACTTGTGTCAAGTCTACATTGTGCATACACCATTAAAACGTCATGAGCCACTAATTACCAACTCCACTACCCCAAAGTAAGTAGCAAAAGATAGCTGCTGAATTACACGAGTTTGAAGACAAAATACCTTGCTGCGATTACTCTCTTGACATAGTATTAGCCCATGTAGCAACCACAACTATCCAATAAATAGCCTCAATTCCAGGCTTTGTTTCCAAGGTATGACCTACCTTTATAAATTGTTACAGACAATGGCAGACAGTTTTTGCCCAGCATTTTTCAACTGTTTACTGTTGATTATGATTTTGTTCATACTAGTCTGAGTCCTCACTATCCACAATGAAATGATGAAGAGAGCAGTATAAACAATCAAAGAATACTAAGACATAGGAATCCTCACAAAGATCTCGTGGCATACCAAATTACTTCTCACAATGCCCCCAGAGTTGGCCCTTCACAGCCAATTGTTGGAAGACTAATGCAAACTGACCTGCCAAAGCTTGAGCTAGGAGTTATTCTCCATCATATTGTCAGCCATAATGATCATAAAGCCAAAGCTTTGTACAAAAATCTTAGGACAGCACATCATTTTGCACATCCAATACCAGTCCACTGTAACATGGTCCCACTGTCCACTTGGTGTTACTGGTGGAGAAAGTGGGGCACTGTAGATGTAACACAGTGTAAAAAACAACTCTGATCCACATTCCTACATTATGCAAACTAAAGATGGTACCTTAGTTTGATATAGTAGATAACATATCCATTTGGTTCATGACGACTGTCAACTTGAATGAAGTGTTCCAGGTAACTAGCCAAAGCAATATGCATGGAGATTACGCAGTTACATTTCTGGCAAATCCATTGTTAAACTGACAATATATTTATATTAACTGAATATTCACAACAGTGTGGAAGGGTTGCACAGACAAAATAAAGGGGACTCTTGCTGTTACTGAGGCAGTTGACTACATTTTGTCTAGTGACTGTAAACAGTCCTAATGCACGTCATAAGAGTATGTTTCAAATGTTTACGTTTACAGATTCTCAACCAGCTTTTAGTTACAGTCTGAATTGTCCTTAAGTATCCTGAAGTTGCAGAACTGTACATACTCCTACATGTTATCAGTATTGTGACAGAGTCATTGGGAGAGGGAAGTAATGGTTAATGCATTTTGTACCGTTTCATAAATAATTGTTTACATATAGTATTCATATGTTTTTACAAAATCAGAGTTTTGAAAGCATTATGTACCAGTTTGTATCGTACTATATAAATTAAAAGATTTTCAAAGGTGAGAGATAAGTTCTATAAAACTACGAAAATAATTGCATATACTTTGCATATGTAAAAATGGTCATTGTCCTAAGTGTAATGTATTCTAGAGCTCTTTGAGCAAATAACGTAGTCCATAAAGTTTTGTAATTTATAAACTGTAGTCAAGTTGGGTGTGAAATGCTAAAACGTCAACATCTTTTACATTGAGCTGCCATAATGATACTAATAACTTACCTATTTGCTGAAACTTATGATGAATCCCAACATATCTGACTCGACAGATTAAGAATATAAAGCATACAACATAAGTGCCTTATGACAATCAAAGATGCCAACTCCACTGCCACAGGGCCACTGGCAAGATAGATGCTGATTTTTGTGAAGATGAAAGCAAAAAACTCTCTCATAGTTCTGAATTATTAATACTCATTATATAGAGATAATCCATGTAGCATCTATGACTAACCAACAAATCATCACACGATTCAACAAGTTCCTAAGATATATGACATTCCAACTGAATTACTTTCTTACAATGGTATTAATTTTGTCATGTGAGGTCCAGCACTATGCTGACAAGTATGGTTTCACCTGTTTACCATTAGAATGTTGGCATACCATTGTACGGCTATGAAGTATTCGAACTACAGATGTTCGAATACTTCATATGTGTGCAGGTTAAAAGAGCAAACGTTATATTTGCGAATGGACTGTGCATTCACAAATATGAACATTCAAAGAGATGTACAGGGATCGCGGCACAGTGCGGTTAGGGAAATACATCTTTTTCCTCACTGTAGTGCGATCTCGGAGTTGGAATATATAGTTAGCGAGGTGGGGGGGCTTGCCCCCCTGCATAAACTGGATGTTAGGTGTGCTAGTTAGGGAGTAGCAGCAAGGGTGGCATTGCTGTTAAGAACAGAAAATGTTGTGTCCGACATTTTTGGCATTAACAGCTGATTTTCGAGATTAGGACAGTTAGGTTGTGTGTACTTTGAGTGAATTAGTTCGCTGTTAAGTACCTTTTTTTTTTGTGACTTTCGAGATTTCAGTAGTAAACCGTTTCATCTATACTACAAGTCCTAACTACGTACAAACATATGTTGAAGTTGAGAGAGTGGTGCAGATAGCCAAAAAGCTATGAGACAAGATGCTCGCAGAGCTCTCATCACATCAAGTGACTGCATACAGTCAATATCATTGGGGTAAGCCCTTCACAATTAATGCTCAGAAGACAAATGAGAACAGACACCCCCAAAGTCAAAACACAAGCCTGAGATAATACTGGAGAATACTGTGGAACAGAATGACCAGAGAGCTAAACTTCGTATAAAATGTACTACTGCAGGTGATGCTCTAGATATCGACTACCTGTTGTTCAACCAGGCCAAGCCATGCACTTCAAGTTAGAGAAAGTGGGACACTTCAAGGATTAGTAATCTGTTACCTCTGAGAAATGCCTTTGAGCATGAAAGCTGTTATTTTTATAAATTTACTTGCTTTCTTAACTTTTATGTCCGAAGTGGTTGCTGGCATGGTGTTTTTGCTTAGATTTGCTTATCAGAACATACCTTCATTCTGCCTAAATAACTTTTGTACACAGTCACCATTGTGCATAAAACAAGTAAAACAAAGTCATACATGGTACAAACTGATGATACATTGTTAGGTGAAATCAAAGGTTTATTAAAATGTTCACTGATGAGTCTTAATCCGGTGCAACAAAAAAAGCAATGTGAGTTTGTGCTGAGACTAACAACGTCAATGCCTCAGTTTAATTTCTCTAAGTCTTTTGGGTTTCTAATGCCATTGCAGGAATGGATCTCATTCTTAAACTGGGGTATAATTAAAGTTCATGAATTAGTATTGTTTCAGTCTTTGATGTTAGCCAAAAGTGTTCTTCATACCAGCCACAATGTGCCAGAACTGACTCCTTCTACAAGTCATATGGAGTTACATGCGTTGGTAGCATATCTAACTATGACTGTAGATTTGTTATTAGACTCATTCCCCTCCTACTACTGGAACTCTCTGGGTATCTTCCTTCTACATTGCTCTCATTTCTGCCTGCAAATCAATTTCAGTGATCAATGTTACATTTGACTTTTTATGGAGTACTATATCTGGTTTCCTCACACCTATTTTTTGGACTTTTGGTAATGGGTGATCCCATGTGATGTACATTTCATTATTCTCTATGTTTTCTATTACTATATCTGGTTTCCTCACACCTATTTTTTGAACTTTTGGTAATGGGTGATCCCATGTGATGTACATGTCATTATTCTCTATGTTTTCTATTACTATATCTGGTTTCCTCACACCTATTTTTTGAACTTTTGGTAATGGGTGATCCCATGTGATGTACATTTCATTATTCTCTATGTTTTCTATTTCATGTTTCCAATGCTTCTCAGCTATTTTTATATTATAATGTCTGCGCAATCCCCACTACAGCAGTCTTGCCAGATTGTTGTGCCTTTCAGTAAACAAGCCCACTGCCATAAGTATATCACACCCAAGTACAAGGCGTAGAACTGTGCCCAATTCTTTTTGACACTACCTACACATTTGTCTGTTTCTCACATGTTCAATGGATTTTGTAAAACAATGTATATACATAGTCCACTTACCTTGGCTGCCATTAACCTTTGGTCATTTGGTTTCAACTCACCTTTCCTTAATCATTCCTGCATCAAATCTTGATCAACATGAGGTTGTTCCAAAAAGTTCCTCACCAAAAGGATAAAGGGTCTCAAAAATATGTCTTATGCTGCCCGACTGAAAGAACTCCAGCTCTATTCAGTCTCATACCGCTTGCTCAGAGGTGACCTGTGCCTGACATATAAGGCCATGTCAAACCCTGATTTGATGAATATGCTTCACCTCAAAAAATCTAGATCCCTCAGAACCACAAGGGCGGGAGACTTAAACCTTGACACGGTTATTAATAGAACGTGCTGGAGGGACAGATTCATCACCCAGAGACTCCCTATGCTGTGGAACAAAATCCCGGTACATGTGAGGCAGAGCACCTCGCTGGCCTTGTTCAAGAGGAATCTTGACCAATGGATGGGGGATCGCAGATATACCCCAGGGATTACTTCAGTGTCACTGCTTGACAGAGGCACAGCAAAATAATAGGCATAGTTTTATTCAAACTAAAGGGGTGGCGAAAGCCAAATAACTATGGGCTAGGCTTATAAATGCCCTTGGGCAGATAGCGTAGTACGAACCTATGAACCTATCATCTCTGTACTTGCCACGATACTTGTGCCTTTTCCACATTTCCTTTCATCTCATCTGATCCTTCTGATAGTCTTTTTGTTTTTTGACACATTCAGTTGCTATCTGACTTTTGTCTACTTCCGTTTTGGTTTCAATTCCCACTTGACACTGGAATGCTTCTGCTAAAGTAGAGAGAGAGAAAAATTGCGCAAAATCTTACTATAACCATAGCTGTCCTTCTCTTTACTGCTGTATTCTTCACTTGAGGGATATCCCCACCAGTAGGTGCCAGACGGCCAGTATACAAAAGTCATTCACCACTGTAGGGTAAGTGGTACATTTGGTGTAGGCTGCAGTCATACATAGGCCATAAAATGTAGGTACACATGTACCATCCTCAGTGTATGCCACAGGAGGAAAGTCAGAGTAAGGATTTGAGTAGTGTGTACCAGACCACTCAACCGTAGCAAATTCCTTGGTATTTATCAGTTTTGAGGGTAAAATATTGAGGTGCCAGGAATTCCCAAATGGCCCCCCTTCATTTCTGAATTTCTCAGTCTTTTTTTTTTTTTTTTTTTTTTTGTATTACCACTTAATATTTTTGGCTGATGTCACCACACATCACCAGCTTATAGGGTCGTGCGTGATGACATCAGCTACTGCCTGTTGGACTCCAAGGGAAATGGGGAATATAATAGCGATGGCGGGTGGCATAATTTAAATTTTGTAGAGTCCTCTAGGTAAAAGGAAAAACTGTTATTTGTTGTGCCCGTATTGCTGGGCATTATTTTATTTATCTGCTGGTTAGCCAAGATACTGTGTGCACATTCATTGTCGGCCAAGAAATATGTGCATTTATGGCTTTTTATAATTCCACAGCCATGGCATTATAACTCCACCAGCCAGCCGCTCTACTTCAGCCATTGCTGCATTTAAGTCCATGGCATTCAATTTATCATTCAACCGTTGCTGCATTTAGTTGCCAAAATACTGTGTATATGTTCGCCATTTTAACTGGCTCTTTGCTGCTGCATTTAGAGTTCAGTCTTGTGCATTGTGTGTGTAAGTGTAAAATACTTTTGGTCTGTTCCTCTTAAAATTTGGATGGCACAGTGGTAGTGTTGTTGCCTCACAGCAAGAGGTTCTCTTGTTCGAATCTCGGCTGAAGTGCTTTCTGTGCAGAATCAGCAGGTCCTCTCTGTGTTTGTGTGGGTTTCCACCCACGATACAAAGACATGTATCTGGAGTGTTTCTCCCTAGGCCTCTGTTGAAAACTGGCTTAGTTCCAAGTCAGACTTTCCCAGTAAATAAATGTTAAATAAAAATAAAACAACATTTATGGTTTTCTGGCAAATTAGTGAGAATTCAGTTCACTAAATAATGATAGCCATTTAAGTTTCAGTCTTCCTATCTTTCAGGAAGCATATGGTAACATTTTATTCTAGCAACTTTATAAGATTATACAAGCAATGTTTACAATGTGTCCCTGTTTTGGGGGCTTTGCCCCCCCCCCCAATAAATTTTGGCTTTTTTATGATTTCTTGTGCTGCACAGTTCTTCAGGGAAAGAGAAGATTAGTGCTGCTTACACAAAGTCTACTTGTACTGTTAGTAGCACAACAGGTAGTATTACTTGCTTTTGCTGCAGAGGCTGTGGGATCTACTCCCACAGTATGTAGATGGATTGCTAATACTGTGTTGTGTTGTACTTTTAAAGGGGATGGATGCTGCAGTCCTGTTAATGTCCTCCATTGGCAGAGATACCTAGTAGCTATGAACCTGTTATTACTTTGCCATCCATTCCCTATTGAAATATTACTAGCTTATTTTTTAATGTAGCACAGTCAATTTATTCTTCAAGGGCAACAGACACTTTACTTGTAGATGAAACAATCAAATATAAAGTTGTTTGCTAGTAGCAGCATCTTCATTAATTACAGATCTCTTTAATGTGGAATTATTTAGATGACTTACTTCTGCAGAGATTGTGCATATTTACTGATACTGGTGGATTGTTGAAGTTTGAGTAGACTTTTATGATGGAAATGGTCTGAATTAGGCAGTTTTGTCATTACCGGTTCATGCATTTTCTTTCATTGCTTACTTGAAAAATGTTCAAAACAATAAATTTAAAATGCACTCTAACAAGTGTGCTGTATTATACAAGGAATATAATTTAATACAGTCAGGAAGGTGCATCAAAGAACACATGTATGTTTCGTGTGCAAGAGGCCAATGATATGAAAATAGACCAAAGGTAATCTTTATCCGCTACTGGCGGAATTCATTTTCTTTGGATGTGGGTTTCAATTTTGTTTCAATGAATGTGAGTTTCAAGGGCAAATAAGTTTTAATGCTAAGTCTATTTGCATTGTGAGACTGTATTGCTTTGTTTAGCAGACGTCTCAGTGTTCGCTCTATAAAATGTAAAATAAAATCCAAATAATCATTGTAGAAGTAAAGCAGTATGCACATTACATTGTTTATGGTAAATGGGGTGAAATAACCAAGTAATGGGACATTGGAATGGCTGCAGGGGGACTCTGGGTCCATATGTTGGTTGTCTGTTCTTCAGTTTGCATTTGAAAGTTATCCCACAATTCCATTGGAGTGGGTGGGGTTACATAATTGTGTGCAAATGTTATGTTAATCAGCGTACAGATTTGTACCCATTTTTCATGGGCCTTTGTCCATATTTTTGATGTTTCCAGGTTGTGTGTATCAAGGAAAGATAAGAGACCAGTGGGGAAGGAAGAAGGGACAGAATACTGCAGCAGTGAAGAGGACATCTATGGTTATGGTAAGATTTTACACAACTATTCTGAGTCCCTCCATTTACTTGCTGCAGTATTCTCAACTTGAGGGAGAGTGCTAAAGCTCAAAAGGGAAGGGAGGAGGAAGGAGTAGAGGAAGTCTCAAAGCCATGTTGGATGGCTTTGGCAAACCCAGTTCTTGATCTGGACATAGTATCCAGTTTGTAATGTTTGGTAAAAGTGTGAACAGTAGACCAGGTGGCTGCTTCAAAGATGGCTGTTAAGTCCTTTGAAGAATGCCTTTGATGAAGCCATGGCTCTGATAGACCCACCACCCTGGGGTGGAAGTTAATGAAAAGCTGGTCAGATTTCTGGAAAGACTTAGTCTTGTCTAGTTAGAATCTCAATTCTCTGTGAACATCTAGGGAATATGGGATCTTCTCACTGTGATTTTATGGAGAGGGGGAAGAAAGTGGGTAGTTGAATAGATTGAGAGATTTTGTTAACCACCTTGGGTATAAAGGATGGCTTAGTCCTAAGGGATACCCTGTCTTTATAGAAAATAAGGATGGAGGGAACACCCATCAGAACATGGAGTTCTGACACCCTTCCAGCTGAAGTTAGGGCTACCATCAGAATGGTTTTCCATGAGCAATATCTGAGGGTGGCTAAAGCAGTGAGTTCAAAGGGGGGGGCAATGTCAATTTCTCTAGTACAAAACTGAGGTCCCAAGGAGGAGGGATGAGTTTCCTAAGAGGTCTGAAGTGGAGGACACCATTAAGGAACTATTTTACCTCAAGTCTGGAAGCAAGAAGGGGAGATAAGGGCAGGCATGTAGAAATGGCTGATATGTAGGTTTTGACAAATAAGCCAGGCAGCAGAGAGCACTTCGCACAAGTAGGATAAAACCGCTGGCATTTCCAAAGTCAAGGGGTCTTGGTCCTTAGAGCAACACCATAGCGAAAACCTTTTCCACTTGGAAACATATGACATTCTAGTGTTGGGTTTTCTGGCTTCCTGCAAAACCCTGAGCATATCCTCAGAAAAATGGTGTCTGATAAGAATTGGAATCCTATCACCCACAGTGTCAGCTGTAGTGTTAGAAGGTGTGGGTGAATAAGGGATCCTTTGTTCTGTGTGAGTAGGTCTACTCTGTGGGGTAACTTGTGGTGATGGCCCTTGGCTAATTGAAGGAGAAGGGGAAACCAGTGTGGTCTTGGTCAAAAAGGAGTCACCTGCAAAATATTTGGTAGGTCCTGCCTGATCTTGAGCAGGGCTTTTGTTTTAGAGGAAGCAGAGGGAATGCATAAAGAAACATCCCCTTCCATGAGGAGGACAGGGCATCCACTTTCCAAGCCAGAGGACTTGGGCTCTGTCAGAAAACCCTGGTAGTAGTCTATTCAGAGGAGAAGCAAATAAATGTGTGTGTAGAGTATTTCATCAGTGGACTGTCCAGGAACACATCCCTGTGAAGCATCTATTCATGGGATTGAGTCCAGGACTTGGCTCAGTGACTCTGCCACAAGATTCCTGTCAGAGGGGATGTGCACCAACTGGATAGTCCTGTTGTGATTGTCCAGGAATTTCCATACCAGGAGAACCAACCTGCAAAAGAGATTGGTATGTGAACAAGCAGGGAGGTACTAGATCCCGAGTACAGTCATGTTGTCAGTGAACAATTTCAGTGGGCCTGGGCAAAGAAGGGGTTGAAAGGTTTGAAGGGTTAGGAGCATTGCTCATATGTCCCTTATGTTGACGTATTCCCTTTTCTGAGAGGCAGGCCACCTTCCTTGAACTGTAAATTTTCCCAAGGCTGTGCCACACCCCACATCGGCAGTATTTGTGTAAGGTTCATGGACTGAATCAAGAGGGTGTAGAGGTAGTCCTGGGTTTAGTTTTACCTGTTGGGACCACCAGTTAAGTTAATTCAAGCATAGGATAAGAGGAATGGGGTAATCTAGAGGGTGGAAGTGTTGGTTCCAGACAGATCTGAGGAATCACTGGAGTTTCCTCATGTGTAGACTTGCCAAGGGTACCATGGGGATGGTTGAGGCCATAAACCCAAGTATCCCTCACAGTGATGTGGTCTAGAGGGAGAAGGGATAGAAAGAAGGTCTGTAGAGCCTCTGGTTTTTGAAGAGGTAGAGAGACTCTTAATATGTCTGTCTGAATTTGGCAATCCAGATGTGGTCTTGGGTTGGGGTGAGGGTATATTTTTTAAGTTTATTGTGAACCCCAAGGTTTTCCAGTAGGGAGATGGTAGTCTGTACCTTCTGTTTAAGAATCCAAGGACTTGGGGCCTGTAAGAGTAGGTCATCCAGGTATGGGAAAATCTTTTTAACTAGGAGCCTGCAATGAGCAACTACTGGTGCCAAACATTTCATGAAAACTCTTGGGGCTGTAGACAGGCCAAAAGGCAAGGCAGAGTACTGAAAATGCCAGAACCCAAAGAAAAACACAAGAATTTTCTGTAGTCAGGGTGAATGGGGATATGGAGATGAGCATCTTTTATGTCCGGGGTGACCATGAAAGCCTGTGGGAGAAGCAGAGGAAAAAGTGTTTGGAGAGTAAGCATTCTGAATGAAGGGACCTTTAAGAATGTGTTGAAGTGAATTAAGTCAAGAATTGCCATACAGGGACCATCTTTTCTGAGCACCAGGAGCATCCTTTAGGAAACTCCTGTCCCATGGGATACACAATGGACTTTTTGAATGGAGCGCTGTAGACACGACTCCAAAAGATGTCTAGGAAGAGGTGAAGTTCTCAGGGAGGTTGAGGAATACATTGAAAGGTGAGAGTTGATTGCCAAAGCATAAAATATCCTTTTTTGATTATGGAAAGGACCCAGCTGTCTTGGGTATGGCCTTCCCATACTCTGAGAGCTTTTGAGAGGGAGAGGGGGGAGGGGGGGCAGTTGCAGGGTAGTCACAGACTCCCTGCTCTGTCTGGTAAGGGCTGCTTTTTTTTTATTAGAGGCCTGAGGAGTCTGAGGTGCCAAAGTCCTCTGAGGTCTCATTCCTCCCTTAGAAGTTCTACTGGAATGGTGCTGGGAGCAACTGTGAACAAAGACAGGCTTGGAAGGGAATTTCTTATAGAACCTTGGCAATGGGGATACTAGAAGGTGTTTTAACTCTAAGTTCCTTTGACTTTTCTTGTAAAGACTTGGGAGTAAAGCAGCAGCTGGACCAAACAGTGATGTGTTCCCCAGAGGGGCCTCCATTAATATGGCTTTGAAATCATCATGTAGTAGCTGAAGTCTAAGCCAGGAAAATCTTCCGAGCACAGACCCCGTTTTCACTGTCATAGCACAGGACTCAGCAGCATCATAGCTGCATAGAAATGCAGCTATGCAGCATCATAGCTGCATTTCTATGGAATGCTTAGCCACTTGGAAAGAGGCTCTTAAGAGACAGGGCCAAGGGTTTTCCCCCTGATTCTGGGAGGTCTGAGATAGCAGAAGTTGCCTGGGAAAGAAGTTCTAATGAGTATTTTGTCACGTGTCTGGTAGTTGAAGGCCCTGAAAGCCAAAGTGGCTGAAGTGTAGGCCTTTTTTCCTAGCCTTTCCAGGGTTCTACTCTCCTTGTCTGAAGGGAGAAGAGATGTTAAAGGAGCATTCTGGAAGGTTTGTCAGTAGCAAACAGAGATGACTGCTGGGTCTACAGCTGGGCACCTGAACAGGAATTTGCAGTCCTAAGGGACTTTGTAGAAATGATCAGGCTTCTTGGAGGCAAGAGTCTGAGTCTGGGATTTGGGATGATTTATTTATTTATTTTACATTTGTTAACCGGGAGAGTCCGACTGGATACATGTCCATTTTCAGCAGAGGCCCGGGGAGAAAAGTTCCAGGTACATAACAGACATATGAACATTGTTAATGCAAAAAAGGAAGATAGTTGAGTTCTAAATACAATATAAAGATACATCACATCTTGGGAAAAAAATAACAGCAGCATATAAAAAAAAACATAGGTCAGTTACAAAGGCGAGGTGCCTTGTTAAAAAGCGGTTAAGGATAGTGAGGTAAGAGAAGGGTAAATGATAGTGGTTAATCAGGTTTGGAACAGGGACATTGCCAGAGACTATTGAGATGGGGTTTAAGCTTTTTTTTGAATTGTAGGAGTGAAGGTTCTGAGGTGAGCATGGTCGGTAGGGAGTTCCACATTTTACCTACAAAGTTTAAGAATAGAGAATCCCCAGCAGAATTATTGGCTTTGGTAGTTTGAGCTAAGATCTTATTGGAGGAGCATAAAGATTGCAGGTTAATATAGGGGTGAATGATGTTTTTCAGAGCTGGTGTTTTCTCTGGGTGATACAGTATCTGGTGAGCCGTTTTGAGTTGGTTGAAATGGAGTTGGCTGGAAAACTCTAACCACCCTAATTGCTTCAAGTTAGTGCAGTGGTGCGTTCTAAAGGTGGAATTTGTGGCAAATATAGCTATGTGATTGTAACAAGAAGCAAGTTTGTTAAGGGTTGTCTTGTTTAGGTTTGTAAATAGGGGGGAGGCATAGAAAAGAGTTGATAGTAGGTGTGTGCTGACAATTGTAATTTTAGCGTGAGGAGTGAGAAAGTGTTTTACTTTATAGAGAGAGCCAAGCTTTTTATTGACGGTTTTGATGGTAAGATTGAAATGGGTGTCAAATTTAAGGGAGTTATCATTGGTAACACCTAATAGCTTTGTGTGAGCTTCTGGTGATATAGTGATTCCACTGGAGGATATAATAGAGAAGGAGGGGGGAAGAGTCTTGTTAGTGGGTGAGAAAGTAAGTAGTTTTGTTTTGTTGGGGTTGAGAACTAGTTGATGACTTGAGAACCATTTTTCTATTAGGTTGAAGGTGTCTTGGGTTGAAGCAGTGAGGTCTGCCAGGTTGGAGGCAGTGCTGATGATAGTCGAATCATCTGCATATTGAATGCATGTGGCATGGGGGGTGATTGTGGGCAGATCATTAACAAATATGGTGAAGAGAAGAGGGCCAAGAATAGATCCTTGGGGAACTCCAAGTGTAACAGGTAGGCATGTGGATAATTTGTCCTGCCATAGAACAGCCTGTTACCTATTGGACAGGTAGGATTGGAACCATTTCAGCATGGAATTGCTGAGTGATAGTTTTTTTAATGTATGGAGGAGTTGAATTTGGTTCACCATATCAAAGGCCTTGGAGAGGTCTAAGAAAAGAGCAGATGATAGTTTATTATTGTTTCTGAAGTTATTGATGGTATTAGAAAAGGATAGTAGGGCTGATGTGGTACTGTGATTTGGCCTGAAGCCATGTTGGGAGTTGGCTAGAATTTTATTTTTGGTGAGGTGTTCCATCAGTTGTTTGTGGACACACTTTTCCATAATTTTGGCCAGGGGTGAGAGTATAGCTATAGGTCTGTAGTTGGTTAGCTCTAGTGAGCTACCACCTTTATGGAGAGAAATAATGTGGGACATTTTCCATATGGAGGGGATGAAGGCTTCTGACAAGGTACGGTTTATGATTATGGAGATGGGATAGGAAATGGCCTCAGCTGCTTTTTGCAGAAACTCAGCTGGGAGAAGGTCAGCTGCTAGCTTAGTAGGTTTTAGTTTTTTAAGAAGAGATGTTATAGAGGATATGGGTACTGGATCGTGGGTCTTTAGAGGTATGCCATGTGACCCACATCTTGTTTCTAGATAGGATTTTGGATTTTGTTTCCTTAGAGAGCCATGGTGCGGTTTTGGTTTTAGTTCTAATGGACCGTATTGGAGCATGGGAATCTAGAATCTAAAAAAGCTGGATGTACTGGTGACACTGTAGAGGAAGTGGGTAGATACATTTGCAGGAGTTGGTAATACCCTTTCTGTACATCTGAAATTTGTGAGGTATCCCACTTGACATGTTTCCCAATTTTTAGGATGGTTTCCCCAAAGGAAATTTCTTCCATGTGGGACTCCTCTTCAGGTTAGATGTATTCTAGAGGAGAAGGGATTTGAATGGAGTTATCCAGAGATGATTCTTCCTCAGAAGAGGAATCCTCAGAAGAATCAGGGTCCCTAGGTCTTTTCCAAGAAGTTTGAGTGGCTGACAGAGGAATAGGTCCTGATGAAGTCTGCTTAAGAGCCAGGAAGGCCTGGAAAAGACTTTGCCATTCTGTAGGGGCCTCTTTAGCTGAGAAGACATGCTTTCACTTTTGTTTTCTCCTTTGCTGAAACACTATATTTTGAAGTGTGGGAGGGCCAGACGACTGCCTAAGTTCATAGAATTCAGACACTGGAACTTCAGATATAGTGCTGTAACATAAACCCTTGGGTCCTCAATGCATTCAAGCTTGTATTCCTCCTCAGTGTCTAAGTCAGATGTCTGTTTGACCTCGAGGAATGTGGTCACGACCAAAGTCAAGGTGGCCTCAGAAGTGGGTTCAGCCTGTGAGTCCATGCCAGGGATCTGACATGCCTCTGGGTTGACGAGCACCTCATGAGAAACATTGGAAGGCACTTGTGCTTCAGTGGCTCAGAATCAGGCCCCAAGCTAACCTACATGCACTTGGTTAGGAGTTTAAGCCATTGTGTTTCCAAATATAGGGCTAAGGACTGAAAGCCTACTTCTAAGGGTCTTCAGGATGAATGATTGGCAAATACTGCATGACCTATGGTCGTGGTTGGGGCCTAGACAAAAAAGACACTGGGTATGGCTGTCCTTATGTGAAAATTTGCCTTCTATATTGGCAGTTGCCTTTCTGGATAACATAACAGGAATAGAGAAAAAATATTCCCCAGCGAGGTACTTATCTAAGAAGTCGAAAAACACTTGATACTGCAAGACCGATGGTTGATGTTGGCTTTCTGACTGGTGACACAAAAGTTTTGATGATGGTACATGCATACATCCATTTTATGGCCTATGTATGACTGCAGCCTACACCAGATGTACCATGTACCCTGCAGTAGTGAAAGTCTTTTGTATACTGACCAACATCGGGTGCCTACTGACGGGGATATCCCTCAAGTGAAGAATACTGCAGTAAGTGAATAGAAGCATGTCATCTTATACTTCCTCCTGCTCATCAACATTTTTCCCCCATTTCCTACATAGGGTCATGGTGTTGTGTCATTTGTCACAATCTCTCCATACTAAATGCCATGTTCCTACCTTCTTCGACATTCATGCTTGACTGTCACTGGTCGTCTCTCACAATCTATCCAACTCTTGGCTGGACACCATCATTTCCTTTTGCCTTCTTCTTGTCTGTCCCAAATCTTCACCAGATTGCCTTTTGCTTTTCTGCACAAATAAAACCACAAATCCAGCTGAAGGAAGAACTCTGGCGTAATCCAAAACATTTTTAGTTGTGTTTTTTTCGAGTAGTATTGGTTTCCTGCACACGTCATAACCACCATAATTCTGTTCTCTTTGATCTTTTCTATAAAATCAGAGCTACTTTAGCTTCTTTTATGTTCTCACTTCTTCATCTGTCCCACACTGTTCATCCTACCCCACCCATCTCAGGCACTTCATCTCCATCACCTCCAGCTTCCTCAGCTGTTCTGCCTTTACTGCCTAGGTTTCAGTACCATACAGTAGTATTGGTTGCACCACTGTTTTGTACACCTTACTTTTCAGCTTGTTGGACATTCTTCTGCCATACATCACCCTTGACACCCTGACAACTGGCTGCAGCCCTTCTGGTTCTAGCTTTCACCTCCTCATTCAGACTTCCCTTCTCCTCAACCACCCTTCACAGGTACCTGAAGCTGTTAATCTGTTTCTCTGTTTTTCCCCTCTAACTCAATTTTCAGCTTCTTCTGATTTCCCTTCATTTGGTGCCATATCAACGGTCTTATCTGTGCTCAGTATCATCAGTATTGCATACCATTCCCTACCCTTTTGCTGAAGTTGATGTTCAAAGTCTGCCTGTAATGCCACATCGTCTGCATACAGCAGCTTAGTTAAGGTGTCCCCTTGTGCCCTGTTTGCTAATGTAGTCCCATCACCAGTATGAACAGGAGTGGGCTCAGAGCTGAGCCCTGATGCACACCCACTTCCACTGGTACCCCCCATAAGACCGAATGCTGTCTGTAAATGAGTCATTGGATCCTTGTACATAGCTTGCACTAATTTTACCAGTGTTTCTGGGACCTCAGACCACCAGAGGACTGTCCAAACCAGCTTTCACGGGCCCTTGTCATATGCTTTCTCCAAGTACAAGAATGCCCAGTTGGACTCCATCCTTATTTCTTGCTTCATCTCAAGTATGTCTCACTGCAAACATCAGAATGGTTGTGCTGCATCCTGATCTGAACGGCTCATTTCCCATCTTACTGTCTACTACTCTGCATATTCTTTCAATCACCCTTTCCAGAACTTTCATGCAGTGTGATAGGAGTTTGATACCTCTACACTGCTCACAGTAGTGAATGTCACCTTTGTTTTTTAACACTGGAACTAGTATGCTTATTGTCCAGTCAACTGGGATATGCCTTTCTCTCCATACTGCTATGAGTACCCTCTGCCCCCCCCATCTCACATAATACCTTTGTCATATCTGCTGTGACCACATCTGAGATTGCTGCTTTTCCCCAACTTCATTTTCCTTAGTGCTGTTCTTACTTCTTCTACAGTGGTCTTCTCTCATTGTGGGCTGTGTTTGGGATAGTACAGCTTAAGTGATGTTTTCTTCACTCAGAAGTTGCTGAAAGTACTCCTATATGCCTTTGATGTCCTGTGGACTGGTGAGCAGGTTGCTGCTGATATCCCTTACAAAGCTGTTTGACTTATTTCATCTTTCTGTCTTTGCCTTGCAACCTGATAGAGTTTCTTTGTGCCACCCACTAAATCCCTTGCTATATGTTGGTGTGCCTCTGATGCCTTGGTACTTTGCTATTGCAACTCCTCTCTTAGCCTCTGTTTGCAAGCTAGTATTCCTTCCTAGCCTGGTCTGTCTTTAATATCTCCCACATTTTCCTGCACTACTACTTTTGATGACTTCCTGGACTTCTGTATTCCACCACCAGTTCCCTTATGTACTTCATTTACATACCCCTGGCTTGGCCACATATCTGTTCAGTAGTCCTTACACATGCTGTTTTGAGGTACTGCCATTCTTCAACTACACCTATTTACTCATCGTCTTGAGGTGCTAGAGTGCTGAGTAATTCCTTGAGCTGTTGTGCTTTATCTCCAGTCAAATCTGGGTCTTCATCCTGGTCTCTGTTAACCACAGAGCCCTCTCTGACCACTGCTTGCAGCGGATTGTGAAAACCAGTGGTTTGTTCTGTAGGACAAATGTTGCACTGCAGATGACTTTACAATCACTGATTTTAACCCATTGCTCTTTCCTAACTAGGAGGAAATCTACCAGAGTTTCATGTTAGCAAAGTTTATATGTAATCTTGTGACTGTCTCTTTCTGAACCATGTGTTGGCTACCATCAAACCATTTGTGAGACAGAAGTCTAGAATGGCCTCTCCTCTTTTATTCCTGTTGCCCTACCCATGTGGATCCAGACTATCCTAATATCCTATCTGTCCCCAATGTGTGCATTCAGGTCACCCATTACACCACCAATTCCTACTGCCCTGCTTTAGGTAGTAGGTCCTGCAACTTCTGGCAAAATGTACTCTTTTCCTCACCATCACAATCCTCCTGTGAGGCACAGGCTGAGATTATGAATACTGCTGTATCATTACACTGAAGTCTGATGACATTCATTGTTGTCTTCTAAAGCATCTCCCTCACTACAGTTCCAACACCATTTCTGGCCTGTCCTCCCCTCCAGAGTAGTAGACTGTGGATTCCAAGCCCAGTGGCTTTGCTGCACTCCCCTTGCACCTTGTTTTTTAGGAATATAGAATATTCAGTCTCCTCCTTACTATCATGTCATCCACTTCCAAACCTCTGTGAACAGAATTCTTAGTTCATGTTTTGCAGGTCTGAAGGTTTTATTTCTAGCATTCACTCAAGAGAGCTATCCCAAGTAACCTATCCCAAGTAACCTAAGTTGGGCAACTGGACACTGAGTGACTGGTCAGAAGCTTATTGACCAAGGGTTGCTGGGCTTTATGATAAGCACACACTGACCAATAGGGGCACATACACCTCTCCCACCATTAGCACAATTCCCTGGCATAGGTCACAGTAGACTGGGTCCTCATCCCCCATGTTGGCACATAACGTCGAGTGACTAGTCTTGCCACAGTGCGCAGTCTGTGATCCATGTTCTCCTATCTTGAGGATGCTGCCCACTACAGTACATTCCCATAGTGGTTGGTCTATACAACTCTTTCCCCTATAGGGTACCATCTAGTGCCTGTGCTGATGTCCACAGCTCCATTCTTTGGTGAGTTCAAGCTGGCAATGCTCAGTGTATTTTTTGGAGGTGGAAGAAACCCCACAGAGACACCGGCAGAACATGCAAACTCTAAACAGGCATTGGTTGGAGGTCAGAATTTAACCTTGTACCTGGGAGGCAAAGACCCTAACCATTATGGCAGCTGGTCTCATTCTTAGACTTCCTCTCTTCATGTATTAAAACCTTCATTATGTTTGGATCTGAGGAGGTCAACAGATATGTATACAAATCCCATGACTGCAGATCTAGACATGTAATCAATTTCAAAGAGGCCCATACCTCATTCAGAGTGAGGAATATATAGTCATGGTATACACTGACTTTTATATACCATTTGATAAGCGTGAAGCATTTTTCTTGTTTTCCTGTCCAAGTGATCCAATATCTTTTGGGGCCAGTCAATCACCCCATACAGTAATTTAGAACAGGAAGAGCAAATTGGTTTAGAACTTGGACTTTATTCCTAGATGTCGTCTCTCTTCAATACAAGTTTTAGTCTTCTAAAGTATTTCTTACTGTTTTATTTGCATTTGTTCATATTTTATTACCTATCCATCAATTCCCAAATATTTATACACTCCTTTATGCTCAAGTTCCTTTATATTACATTCCTATCACAGATTTTCTTGGCATTGCAACTTTCCTGTTTTAAATGTTGTTTTTGCACATTTGTCAAAACCAAATTACATTTCTATATCATCTGAAAATGTTTTAGCCACTTGAAGTTGTGTTTTCAACTCATCTGATGAACTATACAGTTTTAAGTCATCCACAAAAAGTAAAAGTATATGAGAAGTCTTTAAGCAAGGTGGTGGTCAGGGAAACAAGCTGTAACAGTGGCCTAATCTGTTAATAAATTTGTGACAATGTGAAGTATTGCCAGCTATGCCAGAAGTATGATGGTGGATGTGTAACATATGCCAGCACAGCTAGCTGGAATTTAGTAAAGAATTGTGTGTTATTTGAATAGCAAACAGATTTGTACAGATTGTATTGAAACTGTTTTTGTAAAGTTGCTTGTGTTAAAAATGCATCAGTGTGTTCTGCTGAACAAAGGAAGAAATATACATGCATTATTATAACTGTTGAAATGTATATATTGTAACAAAGGTTACTGGAAGAGAAGAGGTTAATCTCAGTCCAGCTAACTTTGAAGAATAGTAAGAAATTAAATTACTTAATTCAGGTGATAAAGATTGTATCTTACAGTTCTGAGTGCAGCCAGAGACAAAATATCCGGGAAAACAAGTACTAGGAAAGTTTTACAACTTTCAGAAGCTGCAAAAAATCTTAGCAAGCTCTGTGTGTGCGTGTATTATTGACACATATGTGCCAAATCTGGCAGCTTCTAGCCAATGGGGTAAGCGCGGGAACCAGAAGTCAGATGACCAGATGTATGTAATGTCATTCTGTAATCCATCACTAAAATGATGTTTTAATATTAGTTGAGACTGAAGTCTCAGAACATTCTGTTTTTGGAACCTGACAAGGAAGGACGCCTCACCTACTTCATCTTGCCTCACTCTAGTAAGAGAGCCAAGGAATAGTAATGCTTTACATCAGTCAGGAAAATATAGTCAGATTAGTTAAGTACTGTTTCTATATCTATGTGAATCTAGTAATCTGTGTTATTTTAATATTTCCTGTAACTGAAACCATGGTGTTTATTGTAAATAAATATTTAGCATTTTCATGTTCTTCTATTTATTATTAAATATATTTAAACTTTTCATTATGGGTGGTCCTTTAGGGAATATTTCAACCTTTGAGAGGACTTGCATTTATTTGGCAACACTGTGGCCACTCCTGAAAGTTTTACTGCATTGGCCAAACGCCATCATTTGTATTAATTTCATTCAATATAATTGCGTACCCTTGTAAGAGCCTTTGAGTAGCTGGCTTTGGAGTGGCTGGTATTAGTCTAACTACCTTATAGTCTAGGCAGAACGGGGCTTGGATAATAAATCTGTGCGAGCCTTTCCCAGGTGTGTGTGTATGAAAATCAAATCTCAAAGATTGTGTGTGTATATCAGCTGCTTGGAGCATGGACACAAAGTACTTGTTTCACAGAGAGAGAGTGGTGGAGGACTGGGCTTGGCCACTCGGCTGAGAACTCAACTCTATAGTTGTACCAGTGGGGAGTCTTACTGGTGATCTGGAGATAGAGGGCAAACAGCCCCCAGACTGAGGGTGTTTCCTGTGTTCTCTTAAGGGGAATTGTGCTTGATGCAGAGAGCTGCATCTGGAAATAATGGGTTTATCCATTTTTCTTCCAAGTGAATGTCCCTCTCCAGTGTCAGGGGTGAGGATTCAGGCTTCTTGATTATTGGCCCAGAGAGGGGACGTCACAAGCTCAATAGGTTAAAGGCAAGACAACGCAGCAGGTGTGACAAGGAATCACCCTGAGATAATAATTTACCCTTTGTCATGGCTTAATTGCCAAGTGGGTTACCACTGTTTCAAGGTCACTGCCATGTAATTGATCAATGTAGGATATACCTTATACATCTGTAAGCACTCCTGTTAGATTTTATGAATATTAGTCTGACATTAATTATGTTGTAAATATGCTGAAAGAAAAGGCTTGCTTAAATGCAGAAACAGAGTTTAGTAATATGTGATCAGCAGTCATACTAAATGACCATGGCTTGGAAAAGGAATCTGCTGAATGGACATTTTTCCCTTACAGACTCAAACAGGATGTATGCAAGAGCAAAAATACAAAATCTGCTTTTAAAGAATGGACATTTTTCCCTTACAGACTCAAACAGGATGTATGCAAGAACACTGACATGTTATTCTGCATATAAAAAATGGACACAATATGTTTCCTAAAACAACAGGATATGTTTATGACACTGTGACAATGTGTTTTCTCAAAAATATGTTTTTCTGCATGGAATACAGGATATGGCACAAGAACAGATGTTTTTATACAAAGATCCAAATAAAATACAGGATGTTCACACTGTCAGAAAAGCTGATCTCTGACAATGTGTTCTCAAAAATATGTTTTTCTGCATAAAAAACAGGATATGCTTATCAGCATTGGTACAAGAACATATGTTCCTATACACAGATCCAAACAGAATACAGAACAATGTGTTTCCTCAAAAATATGTTTTTCTACATGGACATCAGGACACTGTTACAGGATATTCACACTGTCAGAAAAGCTGGTCTCTTACAAGACATTGTTAAACAAGGAAGCTTAGTATTGTTTCTACAGGATAAGCAATTCTCCAAAATATGTTTATGCATGACTAAAAACTGTATATAAAGAGCTGTATAAATCCAGTTATGTTAGAGGTATGGTAGGGACACAAGTCCTAAGGTAAATGTAATATCTCTCACATCATCTGTACTATATGAGAAGTAAACTTTTAAGCTGCAACGTTATTCCGTTTGGTTTATTATAAAAAGTTATTGGTTACTGCTCTTAAAGACAAGTGCTGCAAAGTATATTCTCTCATCAGTGTATATTCTGCAAGTTTCTGTATGCAACAGACTGTGAATGCAAATATAACCAGACTTTGAATTTTAGCAGAATCCAGCCAGCAAGACTGAGTGTCTTAAGAACATTTCAAATCCATCCCACAGCAAGAAGCAGTAAGCAGAGAGAGCTCAAAATATTTTTTCAGCTCCTTTATCCATCAATGTGGGATGCTGTTGCATGCTTTTTGTAATCTGTCAGTGCCATACTGAGATTCTTCCTCTTTTCACAATTCTCTAGTATACCTTTATTTAGCAGCAAATAATCCTTTGTTCCATATGACTGTCTTTTGTTACCCTTTTGTTCTACTGCTACAAATATGCTTTTTTTCTAAATGACTACAAACTCTTTCTGCATCAGTTCCAGTGTATACTTTGTACATCATTTGAAGGCAAAATGTTGGTCTATACTTTGTAGAATGGCTTACAGATTCATTCTCAAGGAGAATTATCATTTTTCCTGTTGTTAACCATGTAGGTTTCTGATAAGGAAACACATGTAAGTAATTCGTAATCAGGGCTAAATCATTGTGTAAAGACATTAATACTTTTAGCCAGAAGTTAGATATCGCATCTGGGCCTGGGATTTTCCATTTAGGGAGCTTTACTTAATTTTGTTTCAATTTCTTTGACTGTTACTTCATCCTATTTCTTACTTCCTCTACATTTGAACTCCTTACCATTACTTTTTTTTGGATCTGTTTGGCATCTTTGTTCTGTTCCATTGGGTTTTCATAAACATTTCTCCAACATGTATCTATTTCTTCTTTTTTATGGTGTTTCTATTCCTTTTACTTTGTTTTCCAGTTTTATCAGTGAATTGTTTATTTTGTACATTATATATGTTTATCTGAATGTCTTTTAAGTTCTTTGGCCTTTGCTGGTATCTTTAGTTTATTTGCAACAGTATAGGATAGATCCCAGTGTGTTTTGATCTGACCGGAGTTCCGCTGTGGTGACCCCTAACCGGGAAAAGCCAAAAGACAACAACATCTATGTAATTTAGTCTGTTCCCTCTTCATTCTTCTTCTTCTTGCCTTAAGTGCTTTATAGTTCTCTATTCAATGCTTTTGCTGATTTTATTTCTTCCCTTCCTTTCCCTTATTGTTGTGTTTTTTATAAAGAGTTTATCTGTTATTAAATTAGCTGCAGAGTAATTTGCCTATTTACTTCTGTTATAGCACATGACTTTCTCTTACTAGTCTTGATTACTATGTTAATCTGTTTTATCAGACTTCTAACATTTTGGGTCTTATTTTCTTTCTGTAATCTATTTCTTTCAGCAATCTTAATACGTCTGTCCATCTCTATTAAATCATGCAGCTCTTCCTTTAAGTTACTTTCTTCTAAACTGAGAGCTCTCTCTGTATCATGTGGGCATTCTACAGAAGGTTCCATCCTCTTCATTACCTGCATCAGAGTTACCACTGTTTCCTGCTCCTTTTGTTGGCAAGCAACCACAAATGAGCTGTTGTACCTGGTTTCCTACAGATGGCTTCAGAGAAGCATTATGTGGCAGTTCTTCAGATGTGTTCTGTTCCACCTGTTTCTCCTTAGTTTGGGGACTCATTGTTCAGTCATGCTGTGACATTACCCATGTGGGATTTTCTACACTAAATCCTCCACTTCACAGGTAGTTTCTATTTCTTTAACTTGTACATTTCTAACGCTCTTTTCTACTGTCCCCCTTTATTTTATTTTTGTACTGTAAAATGTTCCATATTTGGATGACTTTACCTTTGTTTTTCTCAGAGTATTTTGGTCATTGTTTTTTTCGTAGATTAATTTTGCTCTATCCTTTGCATACATATTGTAACATATGATGTTACTTTTCTTTCTCGTAATACCCAGTGTCCACCCTCAGCTTTAACTTGAGGAGCAAAAAGTCCTACTTCTGGACTAAAAAATTATACACAATGCAACCCTGATTGCAAAAAACAATATAACCATGTATTTCTGTACCACAATTCAGAAATGCCAGTACTGAAATGAATGTCTTGCTAGTAATACCCTGCTGATGAATCGGCATCTCCAAATTGTGCCTCTTAAAACCTTGTTCCCAGGGAAGCTGCCCTTTTGCCCCCCCACCCCCACTGTTCTACAGTCCTAATTCCTGTATCACATATGTGACCAGGGTGAGTCACAAAATCCAATCAAATCCTTATCAGACCTGAGCCTTAAAATAAGAAACATAACTTAAGGTTCATTTTTCTTTTTTTTTTCCTTTTGATTTTGTTATTGCTCCTGCACTTGAACTGACATTACTTTTAGAATTGAAACATGTAAAGGACAGATATATAACCAGAAAACTGTCATAATAATGTATCTGGCTAGTAGTGTTTTCTTTAAATGCATTTTGCAAGCACCCGTATTCATCATATTTGTAAATGTAACAACGTGCATTGACAGGATCATTCCAAAGTGATGAATGCATGTGCATTTCTTGTACACCTTTGTACCTCATAGTTCTAAACAGACATCTTGCTCTGTCTTTAGTAGGAGAAAGATAAGTAAAGCTGCTGCAGAGTTTGTATATACTGTAAATGTGAACCATGATCACTGCTCCTTTAAGACTACTATGGGGTATGTCCATTTTAAGATAATATGCACCACATAATGACTTGTATTTAAATCGTTTGGCCGGGTGTGTTCAAGATGACTGAAGTGTTAACAGTGCTTGTGTTTTGCTGCCATTTTATACAGAATAAAAGGTACCTGCTGCTGAATCTTGACATTTCTCACACTGTCATCCTGAATAACTAGGTAACCAGCGGTGTATATTATGACAGCAACAAAATGCCAAAAAAATGGAAGATTAACAGAAACAATCTGACACGCAAGTTCATAGGTAGGTGCTAGGCTATCAGCCCGGGGGCCTATATAAGCCTAGCCAAAAATGTTTCCTGGCTTTCGCCACCCAAGAAAGTTATTTTCCTGTGCCCCTGTCTAGCAGAGCTACAGGAGTGATCACCGGGGTGAATTTCCTATTTCCCATCCAATTGTCGAGATTTTTCTTAAAGAGGTCTAATGAGTAGCTTTGCTTGACATGAATGAGTAGTCTGTTCCAGAGCATGGGAAGACTCTGGGACAGGAATCTATCCCTCCAGCATGTTCTGTTTATTGTGGTGGCAAGGTTTAGGTCCCTGGAGCATGTGGCTCAGAGGGATTGGGGTTTCTTTAAGTGCTGCATGTCCAACAGATCTGGGTTTGACATGGCTTTGCATGCTAGGCATGGGTCACCTCTGAGTAGGTGATAAGCGACGGAGTAGAGCTGAAGTTTTTTGAGACTGTCTGCATATGGCATCCGTTTGAGGCTGGTAATCCTCTTAGTGAGGTATTTCTGTAGCCTTTCTAGTTGTTATAGATGTCTTGCGAGGTACATGACAAATGGGGCGTTGTACTCTAAGGAGTCTGATGAGGGATGAGTAGAGAGGAACAATGGCCTCTTTCTGGATTTGAACCCCTTTGTGATGAGGTGTGCCATATAGAAGGATTTCCTGACTACTGTGGCAATGTGATTATCAAAGGAGAGACTCCTGTCCACCTGTGTTCCAAGGTCTCTAATCACACTTTCGGTGTTTAGCAGGCTACCGCCTATGTGGTAGTTCATGGGTACAGTGTTTTTCTCAAAGGGGATGACAATGCACTTCTTGGCATTGAGCCTGAGGCCATGACTTTGACACCAAGCATCAGTCTCAGTGAGACTGTCATGTCATTTTTTTACCATTCTTCCTATCTCAGTCACTGTGATCCTTAAACACCACCACAACTGGAATGAATGAAGATAACCAGGAGAACATCCTATGTCTTTTACTGGACCAACACAATTTTATGTAATACACTCTCTTAAAGCCTCAGGGGGTTGTCAAACCTGTTGTGCTGTACACTGTTTAGCACAGATTCATTTGCAGTTGTCCTACATGAGGGGTAGAAATCAATAACTCATGGAGACAACTTCTCATGAAGATGAGAAAACACCTTTTAAATCCCTTAAAAACATGCATTCTGAGACTGCCTCCATTAAAGGTCATGTTCTAATCATAGGAACTGTCCCAAATATAAGATTATTAAATTCATATTAATGTTACAGATTGTAACATTATTTAATCTAATCCAAGCTTTATTTTTTTTTAAAGAAAAAAATTGACTCAAAATATAGATAAACAGTTTTGCAGAAAGTTGAATGAACAAAACTAACTGCCTACATTTTATCCATTGTTCTTTACAAGCATTACAAGATTATTTTTATTTTTTTTTTTTTTTTTTATTTTACATTTGTTGACCGGGCTAGTCTAGCTGGACATATATCCGTTTTCAGTAGAGGCCCGGGGAGAAAAGCTCCAAAAATATGAAAACAATGTACATCAAAAAAGCAAAGCAAATTACAAAATACAATGGTAGGCTTGTGTAATAATGTAAGAGGAAAAAAAAAAAAATAAATAAATAAATAAATAAATAAATGAAGTAAGTACAAGACAATGTTTTACAAACAATTCACCAGCATACTATTCCTTTGTAAGGGTGTATGTGTGATCATTCAAAAAGGTACGATTGCATTCAGAAAAATAATCTAGGTAAGAACTAGCGAAAACAGAATAGGGCAAGTTGTCTCAAACGTCAAAGGAGAATTTTAATTATTTGTTTGGTAAATGTTGTACTAAGAAAAATAGTACATTACTTATTAAATAAATTCTACATCCTTTATATAGCAGGCTTCAAAAAGGTAAATTATTAACCAAATTAGTAACAGACTAATGTACAGGAATGTAATTAATACAAGATGGAAAAACTTTCATATTTTCTGCAGTAAAACCAAAGACTGACCATGCACACGTTTCACCGGCAAAGTACACTCGCAGGCACAACCTCATTCATACATGAATAGTGAAATTAGTATTCAGATTAACATAAGACTCTGCATACTTGGAAAGTATGATAACAAAACCTTTCCTACAATTTGTGGGCAAAAATATCTCAGGTGTTTTATTTTAATCAGTTCTGACATGCAGCATGTTTAGCTACAGCCCCATAACTAGCTAGAAATGCTGAAATTACGACGAATGGAGGCTGTAGGCTCCAGTTTCACTATGAGAATTAAATTATTTTTCTCTGAAGAACAAAAGCAAGACAAATATATTGAAATTAATACATTGTTATCATTTAAAAGTAGTTTTGTAAAAAATATTAAATACTAAAAGCACCTGTCACCTTCATACATTCAGACAAAAATGATAGACAAGAGAATTTCATTATTACACTGACATTTCACAAAACTTTATCTGATGCAGCCTAGTGATTTGTCCATAGCTGGTCTCTCTGGGCTGAATATAAAATTGAGGAGTGCTGCACCAGGCCAGATGGGGTAAAATAGGGGCAGTAGTAGATGTAATCAATGGGAAATGTTTATGTGTGACCCTCTTATCTAACAGGACCAGCGTTAAACAGGATTCTGATGGCAAAAAATAGAAACAGAGATGTCAATAGGTGCCATTAAGCATACTAAATGACAAAAGATTAAGCTCACATATAAAAAAGACAGAAGTGTTTAACTTTAATATAAAACAAAGTTTTAAACTATAAGATAAAAAAATAAAAAAATATCTTTACTTAGGAGTACAACTCCTTCCTTTACTCAGAAGCATAGCTAGGGTTGGACAAAGGGCATGATATTGGGGGCATAAATCAGCTTTAATCAATTGGTCTTTAATGCAGTATTGACCTTAAGAAATAAACATCAATACTGTAATTGTGGTCATGGCTGAATCCCTTAGTGGGTAATATTGCAAAATAGAAAAACGCTTGTTACAGTGTGGACTTCCAGCAAGCAATTTGCTGCACTAGAAAGCAGAAGACCATTTTTACCCATTTTGTGGTTCTTGTGTATGCAGAAAACATTTTTTTGCTCCTCAGTTTGGAGTTAGATGAGCAAGCTATGGCCCTGCTATAATCCATACTAAAACATATGTATTCATTTTGTCTGCTGTATAGTTCCCACATTCAGAAGCTGTGCTGCATTGGAGTTGGAAGGACTCTAGGGGCTCCAAGATTAAGGCTGGATATAAATGATTGGTAATCAGAAGTGTCCTCACTACGTACTGAACTTGAAATTGAAACAAAGACTATCAAACCTCACTATTTCAATTTTAACATTTTAAGGGGCCTTTATTTCCAAACCCTCCAAAATATGGGGGCTACACTCTCAACTACTTACCAATTCCAGAACTGATCTGTGGGAACAAAGCCTTTTTAGGTCTAAAGCAGAAAGGAGAGAAGGAGGGGGTGGGAATGATGCCCTCACTAGAAAGAACAAGAATGGGAAACAAATTACAGAAGTATGGGGAAAATAAATGGCACTGAATGCTTTACCTTGTTTTTATAGGGAAAAGAAGGGATACATGCTGAAATGGAGTAAGAAAATTGAAGGAGAGCAGTACATGCACACTGGATATAGCAGGAAGAGCTGGAGGGGAGTCAGGCTGTAGTAAGAGCTGAACAGAGTTGAGGGACTAAATGATCTGCCTTCAAGGCTCCTCGAGTATCTAAATGTAGTATGATAGCAAATCCCCTGAATGAGATGCTCACTAGACCTCTGGCCAATACTGAAGTCAGTAAAAAGGGGAAGATTACTGCAACAGTATTCTTTCAGAAGGGGTGGGAAGCAGGAGAACCTGAAGAACTACAGACATTTTAGTTAAGAACAGTGGCAAGAGAAGCCATGGACAGAATCTTCAGGGAAAGGCTAGCTAAATTCTTACAGGTCAACAGTCCACAGACCTTGGGGCTGGTTTGGAAGTAGGGCTAAGACTGGGGACGTCACAACTGTGTGGATAAAGCATAATGCATAAAGAGGTGACTAAAAAAGGATGTGACTGGCTGAATATTGCAAATGTTGTTCTGGGTCAACCACTCTCAGGCATGTTTGTTTCAGACACATCTGAAGAAACAGAATGGAGCTTCTGTTAACACAGATAGGTGCAGTAGTGAACTGAATGTAACAAATTAAGGCAGAAGATAGAAGTGGTAAGTAGTCAGAAGAATATAGAAGGTCAGTACAGACAAATTAAAAGAGCCGTGGTCACTATAACTCAGATGATGCAACTGAAAATGATGAAAAATAAGCAGAAAAATGAATTTCTGAAATGTTGATCACACTGGTTTATCAGAAGCAGAGTAATATAGTTTTGGTAAAAATAATCAGAATGCAAGGGCTCATTCCAAGAAAGATGGACATAGAAAAAAGATGGACTGTTCCTGTGATATCACCATCAGGCAATACCTGCAATACTTTGCTCAGTTCTGGACAAGTTTTAAACAGACTGCTGGAAGATGACCAGAGAAAATCCATCATGAGCATGCTTGAGACAAAAGGGAACAATATAAGCAAAGAGGAACATGAGCTCTTCTTTCTAAAGAACCGCAGATGCAAGAGGAACATTATATGGGTTCACAAGGTCATGAGGAGGAAACATGAAGCGTCACACAAACCTCTCAACCTCTTAGTGCAGGAAATTTGGACAAAGCCTAAAATAATGGGGAGGACAAAAGTCCAAAGATAGGGACATATTTACAATATTGCTCTTATAAACTTGGAAAGATGCTAAAATGACAGGATTTGTAACATGCATTTTCTGAAGGTAATGAAGTCTGAAACTCAAACTTATGCCATAATTTAGTGTCTTCAGTCCTCAGTGATTTGCTACAAAATCACTAATTTTATGAGGAAGAGACCTAAAATATGAGGCAAAAATCTGGACAGTTAAGAGGTATGTGGTCACACTTTTACCAGGAAGGGTAGTAGGGAACAGTTGAGAGGTATGTGGTCACACTTTTACAAGGAAGGATAGTAGAGAACAATTGACAGGTATTTGGTCACACTTTTACCAGGAAGGATAGTAGGGAACAGTTGAGAGGTATGTGGTCGCACTTTAACCAGGAAGGATAGTAGGGAACAGTTGAGAGGTAGGTGGTCACACTTTTACCAGAAAGGATAGTATGGAAGAGGGAGCATAACACCATCACTCCATGGGATTTTACGACTTCTCAGAGTATATTGTTAATCATCTTATATTCAGGGCATCTTGAAAATGTTAAACCACAACAATGACTAACATTTTATGAAAACTTAATACAGTGTTAAAATGATGTCAGTGACCACCAAGGCCCCATGTTCATGAGAACTTGTACTCCATATTTATGGATTATAATAATTCATGGTTCTCTCAAAGTGGTTATTCATGACCATACAAACTATTACAAGAAAAACAGAAAAAGCTTGATAGGCATAGAGAAAATAGGAAAGTACAAAGAAAATAGAGAAGTTCAAATAGGCTAAAGCCCAAACATCAGGCTCTGGTACTTGTTAGAAGTAGCTAAGGAGCAGCTGCTAGACTTACACCTAGGTCATGACCTCCTCTTTGATCAACTCTCACAGGTTGATTTTAAACGGTTTTAAATGCTTAAAAGGAGTCAAAACAGTGGAGTCAGTTAAATAGATTTTACCAACTGATTCCTAAAATAGGAATTTCCAAAATAAAGCATATCCTTCCTGCAGAAGTCAGACTAGTGCTGAGCAGCATAGGCATAGTGTTTTCAGGAAGAGGTTGTAAAAGAAAACAGAAAAAATGGGGGAAATGAAAAATGCCATTCTGCCTGAAAAATACCCAGGCAATACTGAATACTCTTCCCTTAGGTGTGACAGTTTAAGGATGCCTAGCTTTAGCTGATGTCTGAAATGGATGGTAAAGACTTACTTTTGGTTATACAAGATGAAAATCTTACCTCTACCCCTTTTCACTGAGATGGTTTCAACTGCCACAGGCCAACACTTCCTAGCACTAAAAACATTATGGCAGCGGTTGTAATGCAAAGCATTAGACTTCAGTACTGACTGTCTGACTTAATGTTGTTTGAACATGACAGTGCTTACTGATACTGCAGTTTGTGATGTTTTTATCTCATTAAATTCTCTACGAATACTGCTGTGGTGAGCCTCATCTGTTTTGATTCTACATAGACTTTTGCTCGGACGAGAATTTATCCAGGACTGTTTTGATTTTTGCATTAGCATCCTACCGTCACTCAGATTGATACCACAGTACAAGTAGAAAATGATTGACTTCAACAATTGGCTAAGTTTCTGATGCCATTCTAAGGGGATCCAGTGTCTGTCTGACTGGAATAACATGATCGACAGACCTCGATACTTGGCCAGAGATGGCCTGCACCTGTCACCCCCTAGGATTCTGGATACTGGCGAAGGCTCTTGCCACCCCATACAGTGCTGTTTTTAGGCAATGTCCTGAAGACAAAATTACCACCATAACAGCTACAACCAAATGTAATCTGAGGGTTATGCTACTCAATGCTAGAAGTCAAAATCTCAAAATGAACTCTCTCGAAGCACTCCTTAAAATGGAGAACATTGACATCTGTGCAGTAACAGAGACCTGGTTCAAGGCTCCAGAGAGCACTCCTCCTCTACCAGGCTATAATTCATACCACACTTTTCAGCCCCAAAGCCTGGACCGAACCCCTAAAGGTGGTGGTGTCTCCATATTCATAAAGGATATGCACACCTCCAGCCTAGTAGCCCAAAATAACGTATCAGAGATAATACAGGTACAACTAACATTGGGTAAGACCAAAACCCAGGTTGAAGCCTGCTATAGATCCCCCACCATGTCCCAAGGATCCCACTCCACATTCCTAAACACCCTGGAAAGTATTACGGTACAACCTAATACCCTTATACTGGGGTACTTTAACTACCCCTCCATTAACTGGGAAAATTACTCATGTAACAACATACTAGCTCAAAGTTTTCATGAATTCCACTGCCCTGGACCAACTCATTCTTACCCCCACCAGGGGTAGCAACATCCTTTAACTGGTCATTATTAACATGGGAGATCGTTGCTCTACACCATTAATCAACTTCTCCCTGGTCAGATCTGACCACAAGCTAATCACCTTGGATATCCACATCCCACCCTCACCCCCCGTATAGGGAAACAAAGTGAAAAATTTCTCCAAAGCTACCTTTGGGCTTCTAAAAACAGAGATGGCTGACTTCACAATGCCCATGCAAATGGAAAATAGGTGCATGACTGCTGAATTATACACCAATGCACTGCACTGTACGAATACATACACAAGTGCATGAAATGGGCCATACCGAGCAGAACCAAGACCCTCTCCTCCAAAAAAAGGAAGCCAATCTGGTGGTCCCCTACCATAAACAAACTCTACAACAGAAGGAAGAAACTGTTGCAGAAAAAGGTGGAGTCCCAAGACTGGAAAAACTCCCTTGTTAGCTTCAGCAAAAAACTGAGAGCCTTCATCAAATCTGCTAAAGCTAGCTATGAAAACAATATTGCAACAGATACTAAAGATAACCAAAAGGCATTTTATAGTTATGTCAAGAATCTTCATGGCAATACTCAGATCTGCTCTGAGCTACAGCACAATGGCAACACATATACCAAGCCAAATGATATTGCCAATATACTGGCCTTGCACCCCCCTAAAGGGCCAATCACAATCTCTGAGGAATGCCAAGTTCCTATTATCACTGCTGCACAGGTTAAAACCGCACTGTCCAAAGCCAAGAATACAGTTTCCATGGGATCTGATAATATCCCTGGCTGTGTTCTACATGAACTACAAAGTGAACTGGCACCACACCTGAGTGCTCTGTTCAATCACACCCTAACTTCAGGCTTTGTTCCTACTGAATGGCACACTGCTACGGTCATCCCACTCCAAAAAGCGGGGTCAAACACAGACCCTGGGAACTACTGCCTCATTAGCCTGACTAGTCTGATATGTAAGGCTATGGAGTGCATCATCATGGTCCTTATAAATAGGAGCATAGAGAATCTTCAAACTCTGGAACCCACACAGTTTGGATTTGTGAAAGGTAGATCATGCCTGCGCAACCTGATAGACTTCGAGTCTGTCACCAGAGCTGTGGATGAAGGCAAGGTAGTTCACACAGCCTACCTCGATCTTGCCAAGGGCTTTGACACCATCCCTCACTCAGAAATCGTAGATAGGGGTTTATGCCTAGTTTAGTGAGCCTATGTCACAAGGCGGGTTGCAAACTGGCTCACTAATAGAACCCGCACTGTGAAGTTGCAGACTCCAAATCTGACTACCGACCAGTTACAAGTGGAGTCCCACAAGGATCGGTCCTGGGTCCTCTTCTGTTTGACATTACTTCTCTAAAGTTCAAGCCAATACAAAGGGACTCTGGCTGACAGGTTCACAGATGATTGCAAACTGGGAGCCATTAGTGGCTTTCCAACTGATGTAGACATTCTATAAAAAGGCCTCACTGTGACAAATGACTGGTACCAGAACCATGGCCTTAAGCTCAATGTCAAAAAATGCATAGTCATTCCCTTTGGAGAAAAAACTCAGTGCCCATGAACTACCACATTGGCAGCAGTCAATTAAACACCGAAGGTGTGATGAGATCTGGGGATACAGGTTGACAGCAACCTCTCCTTTGTTAACCACATTGCCACTGTGGTCAGAAAGTCCTTCTATGTGGCACATCTCATTACAAAGGGTTTCTCATCAGGAAGAAGGAGGTCATAATCCCTCTCTAGTCATTCCTCATTAGACCTATTATAGAATACAATGCCCCATTTGTTATGTACCTCACTAGACACCTGCAACAACTGGAAAGGCCACAAAAATACATCTCTCTTTAGGACTGACAGTGAGTATGTGAAGAAAATGGGGAAGGACCCTGTAGTGGTGTATAAGAAAGATCTATGCTTCAAAAACATACTTGAAAGACAAAAGAAAAAAAGTCATCCTGGCCATGTGTCTAAATGCGGACATTGTAATCAATGTAGGTATGTAAAGGAAGGTGAAGATATTTGTATACCCACATGGGGAGTTGTCAAATTTTGTCAGAAGTTGAACAGCCAGATCAATAATGTTGGGTATCTTACTGAGTGTCAGCAATGTTTGTCATTTTACATTGGTAAGACCAAGAATAATTTTAAAAGTAGGATCTATCAGCACCAATACGACAAACAAGAATGACGAAAGAAATGCTCTTGCAAAACATGTCAGTAAAAATCCCACACATTCTTTTAAATACATATATAGAAAAGTGGGCTTTGATCAAAGGGGTGGACCTCAAATTGCACCGAGAATATAAGGAGTTAATTTGGCAACTCGGGAGTAATTCACAGGAGTCCCCTGGATTAAAAGAGTCTGCCTCGATCAGCAGTATTTTGAAACCAAAGGCTGAATATGTTTTTTCTTAGATTTGTGTTTATGAGCTTTTTTAGCTATGATAATGTTCATACAGTATGTATGCGTTTTTATACACATTTTATCCAAGTGTTTTTTGTAACAAGCAAGGTTTTGAACTATGTAAAAGCATGCTTTTTTTTGGAAGACTGTATTTTTAAATTGTACATGTGGGAGTGGTTTTCATATCATTAGACTGTGATGCATCTATTTAAACATTTCACTGTTGTATGTTGGTGTTCTGAAGAAGTTGAAAACAGTTCTGATGAAAGCTCTAAACTTTTATTAAAGTGGAGTTCTGCAGTTCGTGGTCCGCCCTGCTTTATTCTTTTTTTTAACTATACACCAGAATTGATGCCAACAGAGTTTATAATCATTTAGAAGAAAACTCAATCATTGCAATAGAACAAAAGGGTAATAAAAGAAAGTCATATGGCACAAAGGATCATTTGTTGTTAAAGTCATAATGGAGAACTGTAAAAAGGGGAAGAATCTAAATATGGCATGGATTGACTACAAAAACATGACAGTATCCCACATTCATTGATAAGTGTGTGCTTAAAAATGCACAAGATACATCCTACACTGATTGATTACATTACAACAGCCATGAAACAGTGGCAGTCCACTTTGCAATAAAGCCATGATAAAGGGCAAATTATTATTCCAGGGATAAAAATTCAAAGGGGGATATTCCAGGGTGACTCCTTGTCACCACTGCTATTCTGACTTGCCCTTAACCTATTAAGCTGTCTACATAACAGATTAGGCCATGGCTATAATTTGGCTCCTAGAAAACAACAAAGTGTAAAGACCTCTCATCATCTTTTTGTGGATGATTTCAAACTGTATAGTTCATCGGATGAGAAACTGAAAACACAACTGCAAGTGATTAAAACTTTTTCAGATGATATAAGAATGTCATATGTTCTTGATAAATGTGCAAAAGTAACCTTTAAAGCAGGAAAGCTGCAGCACCAAGAAAATATCAGTTTGGGGCATGAATGTGATAAAAGAACCTGAGCAAGAGGGAGTGTATAAATATTTGGGAATTGATGATCAACAATAAAACCTGAACAAATGCAAATAAAACTCAGTAAGGCATCTTTTAGAAGGCTTAATTTAATACTAAAAACAGCACTGACATCTAGGAAACAGAATTCAAGCTATAAACCAATTTGCTCTTCCTGTCCTAACTTACAGTTTTGGAGTGATTGACTGGCCCAGAAAGGTATTGGTCACATTAAACAGGAAAACTTGAGGGATGCTTCATTCTCATCAAATGATTTGTAAAAATCAGTGCATACCAAGATTATATATCCCACGTTCTGAAGAAGGCATGGTCCTCCTCAAAAGTGATTACATGTATAGATCTGTAATCATGGGACTGCACACATCTGTTGACTTCACAAGACCCAAATGTAGTGAAAGTTCTTAAACATGAGAAGAAGTCTAATTTGCTTCCCTGCTTAGTTTAGCAGGAGCATATCGGCGTCAAGCAGGAATGGAAATCAAACCAGAAGTAGATAAAAATCAGGCAGCAACTGAATGTGCCAAAAAAACAAAAGAAAATATAAGGTAAAAGATGAGAAGGCAAGAAATGTGGAAAATGAATAAATATAGCTGCAAGTATAGGACACTCTTGGAACAAACTTATGTTGGTCAGGATCAAATGCAGGAATAGTTAAGGAGAGGTGAATTTAAAACAAAAGATGAAAGGTTAATATTGGTGGCCCAAGATAGTGGACTACGTAAATGGTGGTTTACAAAGTCCATTGAACATGTGGAAGAAACGGACAAATGTAGGTTTTGTAAAACAGAACTGGAAACAGTTGCACATCTTGTAGCTGGTTGTGGTGTACTAATGGCAGAAGGATTGTATACTGAAAGGCATAATAATGTGGCATTGGGGATTGTGTAAACATTATGGTACTGAAGTGACTGAAAAACAATGGAAACATGAGTCACAAAGCATCACAGAAAATGAAGTTTATATCATATGGGATCACCACTTCCAACAGTTCATAAAATAGATGCGAGAAAAACAGATACAGTAGTCCAAGAAAAAGACAAAAGTAGCATTGATTATTGCAAATGCTACACACAGTGACTATAGTGTCTTATGTACAGAGAGACACAAAGTCATAAAATATCAGGATTTTCAGGCAGAAATGAGGGCAATGTGGAAGGAGGATACCTAGACAGTTCCAATAGTAGTAGGGGCAACAGGTCTTGTAAAAAAAGAGTTTACAATCATACTTGGATATGTTACCAATACAGGTAACTCCATACGAACTGCAGGAGGAGTCATTACTGGACTCATTGCAGGTGCTGCGAAGAGCATTTCTGGCTAACATCAAAGAGTGAAACAATACTAATTTTATGAACTATAATCATACTTTGACTTAGGGATGGGGTCCATTCCTGTCATGGTATTAGAAACCCAAATGATTTGGAGAAATTAAAAGCAGAAACTCTACTGCAAAACAACTAAAAGAGCTACTTGGCTGCTAGTTAAAGAATGGACCTCATTTTAGGATCACAATTTTTCAAGTTCCTAGACAACAGAACTGCTTCTCCTTAGCATCTAAACTAATAAGAGAATCAACAGTAGCCATTAGTTACATTTTACAACAAATAACTGCCTTACATAAATATTTAATTTTATTTACATTAACCTGTAACTGAATATCCTGGTCATGTATGTTAATGTGCCTGCACTTTCACTCCATTTTGGTTTATTTGTAACCCAGTCTCTTGCTAAATATGTTAGTCCACTTGTGCTTATGTTTTTTTCATTTGGAATCTAATCCTTTATTCAAAGGGCTGAGACAAAAGGGTCACATGTGATCAGGTTCTACCCAGTTAACAAATGTTAAAAAAGATAAAATGTGCTTCAAGTTTTTCCTTTAGGGCTACTAGTTAAACTGTTTCTAGTTGCTATAAAAAATCTGAAAAGTAATGCATTAAGAATGTGTAAGTTTAGGGATTCCTTCCAGCTGCTGCTTTGTCTTAGCTTGGGGGGTTCTAGTTTTCTGAGATATGCTGATTTGTGTATTCTGAGTAGGTGCCACCACATTCCTTTCCATATATAATACTCAGTAATTCTGCACAACTGATACAATTTTCACAAACTACAAGTCATTTTAATACTGTACTATCAAACATTAGGGGCCAGATGGGTATCACCCTAATTGTCTGTTATCAGAAATCAACTTATTTTGTACATTTGAATGTTTGACTAATGCTATGATTTTTCTTATTTCTTCTAAATGTACCAACATATCTCAAAATATCTGCCTTTCTATGGCTAGCAAACATGCAAAAAAGTTTGGAAGATTTAGGATTTTTGTTTGTATATGTATTGGTATATCCCAACAGACTCCAAAGAATTTTTCCTTGGGTAGATGGCAAATGTTGCAGGTGTGATGGAGCAGGAGATATGGGATGGGTAAAGCCACTCTATAACCCAAGTGGGATAGGTTATTTTGAGTGCTAAAAGGGAAATTAGCTAGGCTTATGGCCCACAAGAGCATCTAGCTTAATATTTAACTATGAAATGGGAATGTGTGTTTTTTTTGGAGTGTAATGAGTTGTCAGACGTTGAAAATCCCCTACAAAGTGAGTAAACAAATGGGTGTAACTAAGGAAATTATATTTTTGAGCTGGGATACAGGATTTGAATTGCCCAAACATAGTAAAGCCTTGTGTTCAATTCTGGCAGCTGCCAAAAAAGCAATTACTAGAAAATGGAAATCAAAGTCTAAACCAACTGTATTTGTAGTAGTGAATACTGTAATAGATGAAAGAACTGGAAATGGGAGCTTTAGAAAAGGGTAAGAGCAAATTACATAGAAAAAATGAAATTGTGGGAACAATTCATGTAGAATAATCTTAAGGGAAGATATAAATTAATCAGTTTATGCAATGTTGGATTGAAAATAATTGCACAAAAGATTATGTGATGTATAATGTTTGTAATTCTGAACATCTTAATATAGTTTTCCTTTTATATAAATGTGTGCTTGCCTACATTTTAAGTAATAATTCAATAAAGGTATTAAAACAAAATCTGCCTTTCAAATGAGTTAATCAGTCTGTCAGATTACATAAAGTTACATGGAGTAAAGATACAGGTAGACATGCAATGCAGTGCTTGAGACATTTTCCAAAAAAATAAGAAAAATATATCGTCTCATTTTAGTTCTCTTCCTGAAAAAAATCTAACAAGTATCTAGATTTTTAAATTTAACTCAGTTTTGCATTTTTTGTCCTGGCGTTTTCCAGTTTGGGGGGCAAGCTATACACAGAGTTTAAAGTATAGGACATTTGGTTCAGATTGCCTCTTTTCTTTCATAACATTCAAAATACTTGAAAACATAACTGTCAGAGAATTATTCTGGGTCTTATAATTGCTCTTTACACCATTTATGTTTCATCCTTAACAAAAGTAGTACATCAATAAAGAAACATTTTGGAACTTTACAGTGTCTTTTTCTAATTGCTTGATTTTTTAAAGTGCATGTATACAGACCATTTCTGGAAATGTCTTTTTATTTGCTACATTCATAATTCCAGGCATAATTTCAGATTTACAAAGTAGTTTGCCTAATGAAAAATAAAGCTGCACAATCCTTTATAACTGCATTTTATTCATTTCAGGCTAAACCAGGTATATTAAGCATTTGTAGCAATGCTGTGATGGTGTTGTCTATTACCTGCAGTAAGAAAACTAGTCAGAATAAGGATATATTTTTATTCTTCTTAATAAACTCACTAATTATATCAGCACAAAATAAAACAGTATACTTCTAACTTAAACTTTATAAACACTTAGACAAGTAACCTTTCAAAGCAACATTTTGAGATGAAGAGATAAAAACGTGACCTTTAGAGATGCCCAGCATATTGTATTTTTGTCCATATAAGGTATTCCCAGGACTATGGATGGAGTGGCACTCCTGTCATACCACTACAGCATGGATATTTTACTTTTTGCCCTATTTGTTCTACCTAGATAGTTGTGCTTCCCTCTTCAGATGTGGTATCTCGTTTGAACCAAAGTTTCCAATTCTGCTATTTTTGTTTCAAGTCTAGGCTAACACTTTTCCTTTTAGCCAATTTTCACAACACATCTTTTACTACCTGTAACTGTTACAGTTGTTTGGAGTTACACTGTTTGGTTATTGCCTTCTTGGCTGTCACTTTTACAATCAACAATTCATAATCTCTCCTGGCAAATTCTGAAATGTCCATAACTCACAAGAAAAACAGCACCTCTTTTACAGGTGTGTGTATGTGTGTATTGTTGCAGCCCCTCTTACACCTGTTTAACTTTGGGTAACTCCAAAAAAATGTTAACAGGTTCTTGTCTCCCCTACCACACATCTTCAACATGTGCAGATATGTTGCAAAACCAGCAGGGGTATAAATGTACTTATGGAGACACCTCAGTACAGATATATGGAATCTCCTGCTCTTATTCACATATTTGACCGATTAATTTTAAGTTGCTTTCAGCTACCTACATGAAACAAACATTGGAAATTTCAAGTAATTAGGCTATATTAAAACCAACACAGAATCATAAATTAACATGTAAATGTTTTTACTCCAGATGTGCACTGTAAATGCTTTATCATGACACTGACGTCTTATGTGAAGTTGTGAAATGGTTAAATCCTGCAAGAAAAGAACGTTTCTAGAAAGGCCGAGGAATTACCTTTCAGGTCATGACTACTCAAAGATAATGCCAAAGTCTGCGAGGTAAAAGCAACAAATGCTATGCTGGTGATTTCTATGTAACATATTAAAATAAGCAAAGCTACAGGAGAACCTTCAGAAATACAAATTTAGGATTATAATTTTTGCAGTCATCAATAATTCTGGACCAGATGCACAGAATGTTCATCTTAGAATTCTTTATACAAATTCATTCATCTAGGGGACCCACATTATACAACTACATACTAATCACTGCCCACATGCAGTGAAATGTTTGTAATAAACCATTTGGGGGGTAAATTACATAGTGATACTGCAACTGGTGATACAGACGTCTTCTATTGTTTTTTCTTTTTTTCCCCCATTATTTTATAAACCCATTTGCAGTCTGAACAGGAGACAGATGGTAGAAGGTATATATTATGCAGTAACTTACCTAGACTTGCTATGATTTTGCCTGACCAGATCCCAGAATTCCAAATTATGAGAATAACATTTATACATGCTGTGGTCTGCACATTATACAATGTGCCTGTCAATCACTGGTGAATGTGAACTGGTAGAATATGATCTTCAGGGTGGGATCAAAAAAGCTGCTTTTTTAACCATCTTTATGACACTGCTTGTGTGATGATAAATGGAGAAAAATATGAATCGCTTATTTCAAAAGATTGAACTTTTTACTGTAAAGTACTGTAACAGCTCACAATAAAGTACAAGACTCCTTTCTCAAAATCCAGCTTTTACTGATTAACAGTTATACCGCAACAAAAGTAAAACAAAAAATTAAATGATGGTCAAAAACACTTTCTGCAACAGTAGTAGAGTTTCATGGATCTCATTTACTACATCGAATAATCAACTCAACAACTTTAGCTCAGCCGTATTCCTAAGCTTAACCCTAGACCAAGATGTAAAACATATCTGCATTAATATTGCATACTTCACCAAAACTGCATCTTGTATCGTCAAACCCATTGTATTAGACTATACTGCCAAGTCTTACCCAATGCTTTTGTGTCTGCATGGCAACAATGTCTTTGCACATTTATATTCCATCCTTTATAGCTGACAGGATGAAATTGACAGCAAAACTACACATTAACAGCTAAGCTCCACTCCAGATTACACCAGGGCACCACTCATTCAAGACTAAACTGCCCTGATCTCAAAACTCATTTCACCTCTCGTCTTTATTCTCTTCCTCACATTTCATAGACGTCTTGCTGTATGTGGCCTACAACTAGAAAATCCTATTTTTTTTTTATTAATTTATTGATTTTAAATTTGTTTACAAAAACAGAACACTGGCCTAAATGGACCTACTTCAGCCTTATCCTGTACAATATACTCAAATTCTGGACACGCTGTACACTTACCAGCACCTTTTTACAACTGACAGTTAAGGTAGCAAGAGCAACTGATACAAGGCAATCAACAGCCATGTTGTAGAAGCAACACAGTAGGACAAGTCCTACAGAGTAGCATACAATGCAAGTGAAGTTCCAACATTGTCATAAACACACACAGTAATGTGCTGAGACACTGACGTTTGCAATGAATACTGAAAAATACATCAGCTGGCTACTTAGTCGCAAGGCTGCAGAGTGAGCCTGTTAGATAAATGTTGTACACCATATTCAATTCATTACACAGAGTTCACTTTGAATGGTGGGGGAGAGCAATCAATATATACATACATTTAAAGGATACCTCAATAAGTGGCATAAATTTTGGGATGATTGGTGGTGTGTTTAGAATGGCTCATTAACAACCTGGAATGAGTTTGTCACTTATTTGAATTCTAATTGTTTTGGTCTCAGAGTTATAGGGAAGTTAGATTTCTTTAACAGTGGATTTCTTTGATGTGAATGTTACAAAACTCATTGATGGCTGTATAGCTACTACTTTATACAGAAAGCCTTTTACTAAGAACTCACTGTTGAGGGCTAATAGATATAATATTCTAACAGCACAGTTTTTTTCATTTAAGGCGGATCTGTAGCTCCACTTCTGTATTTGAAGTGGAGGCTGAAAAGATGAAGAGGAGATTTGTACAAAGGGGCTGCAGGCCAGCAGATGTTATACATGCATTTACAGTGGCATATAATAGGTAAAAGGGATAATGAATTGAATCTGGAAAATAGTAGACCTGAAAAATTCATAGTTCCTAGCACACCAAGATTGATTATCAATTATGGAAGTAAAACATTTAAAGTACATCAGGTTATTAATAAATATTGGTATCTCTTGAAATCAGATCCATTTTTTGGTCAATGCCTTTGTGATTTTTGTCAATTTGGATTTAGGAGAGGTAAGAATATTGGGGAATACCTTTCGTCATTCTAGAGAGGTTTTGTTGATAGGAACAAGAGATATAATGTCAATATGCCATGGAATGTTACTCAATGTAGTAATTGTGTTTATTGCAAGTGGCTCTAAGACCAAGTCTTTTATATCAATGAATACATCTAAGGTCTTTGATATTAGACATCTCATCACCTGCAGTACTAAATGGGTGGAATATATGGCAATATGCCAATGTGGGGCATTCTGTGCATGTCAGACGTCAAGGCCTTTTAAACATACAATCCCCATACATCTCTGTGACATTAATTGCAAATGTTCGAGAAGGGCATTATATGAGCATCTACTGGATCATACTGCAGTACATTTTACTTTTGTAGGTATAGATGTAGTCATAGGAAATCTATCAAAATGATCTACACATAAGGTTTTTGGATCAGAAAGAAAAAACTTTGAATTATTAATTTGGGTGCCACATATAAGCCTGGCCTTCATGAACATTGGTAGTTGCTTTAAATTTAGGTATGTTTAAATATGCTTTAAAGTTGGGTATCATTTATTAAGTCTGATGTTTTAATATTTATTTATTAGTAATGTAGTTGTGTTATTTTGAGTTTATATATGTACAGTTTTTTTTTTAAGGAGCTGGTTTATAAGCCCATACCTTAGTACAAACTTGATACTATACTGATGATGCCAGGAGGTGAAACCAGTATACTGTTTACATAGCCAAATGGTGAAGTTTTGCTCGCTATTCCCGGTTAAAAAAACAACCATCATTTGGATATAATTTGATGCAGTAATAATATACATATGATTTATTATTGTGTGTTCCTGTGTCGTTTGTGGATTTTTACTGAAACTAATGGTAAGAAAGAGGAAAATTGCCTGTTAGGCTGCAGAAATTATGCTGAGCGTAGAGCTCCATTCCTTTGAACCCCATACACAAATGTCTCACTAATGGTCTTGGTGCTGGAGGAGCACATGCCAGTGTAGAGATGAATGGTGAGTAAAATCCATCTCAGTAAAGGGAACAGAAACAGGAGAAGGGCTGAGTGGCCTCACTCACAGCTTGTCCCTGGTGGAGACCAGAAAAGGACTTAGCAAGATAAAGCTTAAGAGTGGAATTAGTGTGTGTACCAAAGACAAGGGTCATTCTCCTTACAACTTCCCCATGGTGATCCCACATGCAGTTATATAAAACAATGTCTAGAGATTAAGGAACAAACTCAGTCACCAAACAATTAGCTTCCATGTCCACTCCTCTCCCAGATCATGGCACATCCCAAACCTAAATAGCCAGCAAACTGTTCTCATTTAGGGAGAAGACTCACTCCATGAAAGGGTATGTTTGGGGTATGGCTGGGTTATGGTGGCCAAATGAGAATGAAACAATGGGATATGTAAAGGGATCCAATATCCATGGTAGCTAACCCCAATAAATCCAAGACAGATAATGAACAAAGTTGCAACAAACAAACATGCACACTGTTATGGCACCTAAAGTCCTTCTTTCTTTAAATAGTCCATATTGTCTTTACATCACTATGACTGATCTGCCTCTACTCCTTTACACACATGAACCAGACTCCCTAAGTCATCTGCACCCCCAGTCTTGCTATTATTGCATTTCCTTGCAGAATCAGCATCCTCATTTTAGGCTAAATTTCACCCATCTTACTAATCCCCTACCTTACTAATATTTACACTATCTGCACTCTCAGAAATCTAATCAACTGATCATTAATTCCTCTCCCTTTATTGTTGGTTATTCATTATTTGCTGATTTCACATCTTAGGATACATTTGCAGAACTGTGACAGATGCCTCTTGGGTATCAAGAAAGCTCTGAAGCCTGTTGAATCCTTAGCAAATAGCCTATCATTTCTGTATGTATACGCTTATTTTTTTTGTTAGTATATTCCATACTGTCTCTTAACTTGTTCTGGAACTGAGCTAAAAATGCAAATGCTTGCAGTTGTAAATGGCTCTGTAATTTTCTTATGTGATCATAGTATATGATTTGTTGAAGTAGATTATGTTATTTATCTTATGCAGGAGCGTTTTAACCCCATCTCCACCGAAAATGGACCCATTCCAACTGTTCCCTCCGCTTAAGAGAGTCAAGGCAGATGCTTCTGATCCCTGACATCACAAGCATTCAGTCTTTCAATCTTGAAAGCTCACATACAAACCAAAAGGCTCAAACATGCCTTTTGCAGGAGAGACTGGACTAAATAAATTTGCTCTGACTTATTAAATAGATAAAATCTGCATGGCAAGATTAAATTATCCTGAGTTTTTAAATGTCTCCCTGAAAGAAAGAAATCTACAGATTCAGAATAGGGAAGTATATATGGAATAAAGGTTGCAATGCATAGACAAATAATAATATAGTATAGTATAATGTAATATAATATAGTATAACATAGTATAATATATATTAATTAAATAGTAACAATAATATTCAGACCATGGCTGAAAGGGTCTCTGAATCAATCTACCTGGTCACCAAACAAAAAATAAAACATATTAAGGAATTTAAGTAAAGAACAAAGGTATTGATTTAAGCCAGAGTTTTGACTTCTGGGGAAAACTAAAACATCTGTCAAATGTGTTAATTTACAGAAAGAACAAAATCTTAAATAAGCAGTGGAAAATACCGTTGAAGGAAATGGCAAAGTAATACAATAAAAAGAATAATGGAATAAAGGTCAGTAAAGAAGAAAGTGTGCAACTGTCATACGTTCAGTAGAAAATGCAGGCAGATGTAGCAGCAGACATCTGAATTAAGATCGGATACATGAATGGTTATATAAAAGGTAAACTGAAGCTGTAAAGTAAATTTTGTTACTGCCATCTCAGCCCAGAAAACCTCAAGAGAAAAAAAAGACTCAAACTCTACAAAAGCTTATAGATGCTGCTAGATGCATGTTTTGTAGCAGAGATGTACAACCAGACACATAGCAACTAACAAGCTATGCCATGACTGTGGCTGGACATTGCAAGTATAATGAAGTCAGAAAGTCAACTATTGTTAATCATGTGTTGTTCAGTTGCTAATATGGGATGACCACCAAAACACTTTTAATCTCTTAATATACCTACTATTAGGCCACACAACCTCAGTGAAGGAGATCGAAAGCAAATGCAAAACTCACAATCATCATCTTGTACAGGTGTTCAATGCAGTCAGTGTGTGAGCTAGGCAGCCTCAATTTAGTGAAACACTGACAACAGGAAACCTGATACCTGTTATATTCCTTGACCCTGTGTAGTACCCTGCGACATGTATTTTTTCAAGGACACAATGATGTAGCATTGACAACCTACTGAAAAGGAACATTAAAATAATGAAATGTTAACTTTTGTAGGTATAGATGTAGTAATAGGAAATCTATCAAAATACACCTGCTCTTAGCGAGTCTTTATTTAGGAATGAAGTGCATTATTTCAGTGATATTAACATCTCTGAACATAAAGAAGAATTAAACAAGGAAGATACCAGCAAAAAACCTAACAGCTCACATCTCCTGTGAAAACAAATATAACACAATGCATCATCAGACCAAGTCTTACAATAGGAAGCATGTGTACAGTAGTAGGAGTTATATACCTTGTTTTCAGTTAGCTGCGTGCTTACAGAATGACAATTAATAAGCAATGTCATGCTGAACTAACATGGAATGTATGGTCACTTTGCTTAACACTGTTGCCACAGTAACAGAAAAAGGAAGCTTCTAATCATATACCTTGTAGTCTGAATAAGTAACTATAACTTGTTTGGAATGTGTGGTCAATTTGTGTAACATGCCAGTAATGGAAAAGGGAAGTTTGTTTTTTTAATCATCATCACATGCCCTGTTGTATTAATAAACAGCTGTACATTGTTCAGCTGTTACAAGGCTTTGGGGCATTGGTACGTGGTCAAGCATTTTATATTATTATAATGGTAAGGTAGAGAGTGAGATGCCAAAGAACTTAAACTAGTTTTAGATAAATACCAGATACCCTGCAAAAGTACTGAAACAACTGTAGTACAACAGAATAGTGCATCCCTTTTCAGTTTGGAACTGATTCAAACAGCATTATGAAGTACAGCTGTCTAAATTGAACTTAGCATAGCAGTACATGTTTGAATGATCGCTACTGCAGTAGCCTTAGCTATATGGGTTATATCCTGCCAAGGATATAACAGCTTGCCAGCTTTCAAAACTTCAGGACACCTTCCACACACCTAAACTGTAAAGCACCTCAAGCTGAACTCACCAAAAGACAAGTTTGGGCACAAAGCCCTTCAGTATTTTCCTGCCAGCAGAAAGATGAGGGCTGAGCCTTAAAAAGACAAGGCTAGGAATAACAAACAAATAAATGCCCACACAATGACATAAAAAATACACCAAAAAACAAGGGGGATGGAGGGAGGGAGGGAGCAACTATTGCAGCAGTGATCATTCAAACATCTACAGTTATGGTAAGTTCAACTTGCACAACTGTATTATGTTGTTCATATTGAGCACTGCTGCAGTACCTTTAGCTACATGGGTACATTACCATAGCTAACTATATCTGGGAGGTGGAACAAAAAGGGTCCAGGCGCACCTACAGAAGGGGTCTAGCTTGCAGTGTTTCATAAAAGCATACACAGAGGCCTAAGTAGCAGTTTCTGGAATACTTCTAGAATCCAACACTTTCCAGAAAACAATAGAATAAACCAAAGTTCTTGTAGAGTTGATCTTGCCCCTGCTTGGAATAGTTTTGTCATAGGGGGTATAACAAAAGGTAATAGCCTTAGACAACCATTTAAAAATGGTCTGTTTTGACACTGGTTGCCCCTTCTTACCTTCACAAGAAATGAATAATTGATTCGATGATCTGAAAGATTTAGTTACATCAAGAATAGTACCAGAGCTGTCTGTGGACATCCAAGGTATGGAGTATCCTCTCTCCCTCATTTTTAGGTTAAAGAAAATGGGGAGGTGGATAGTCTGACAAAGTAAACTCAGACACCACTTTAGGCATAAAAGAAAGATTAGTTTTCAAAGAAACCCTATGCTTGTGGAAAATGAGGTAGGACCGACTCACCATAAGAGCTTGCAGCTCAGATACCCTTCTTGCAGAGGTCAGAGCAATCAAAAACATTCTTTCCCTATTAAGAACCCCAAGTCAGTCATATTAGCTGGTTCAAATGGAGCAATTAAGATCCCAAAGAGGGTCAACCAGTTTAACTGGAAGTCTCTTATGCAAAACCCCTTTCAAGAACTTTTTGACATGTGACTGCCCTGAAAGAGGAGGATCCATGGACAAACATGCTGAAATGGCTAATAAGCGAACGTTGATAAAAAAAATAAGAAAAGCCATAGAATAGCAACTTACAAATATTGTGAGAACAGAACTAGCCCTGAAGAGATACAGGTTATGTTGTTGGCACCAACTAGAAAGCTTTTCTGTTTGTTAATATATGATTTGCTAAGTAGCAGGCTTGATTATCTCCATTAGTGCCTACTGCATGCCCTCAGAAAACTGGTGCCAGAAAGGAATTAAGGCCCAGTCATCCAGGCAGTCAAGTGAAGACATACCTCTCAACCCTTTAGCACAAAAAATGTAAACAAAGCCAACAAAAAATGGGGGAATTAAGCTCCAAAATAGGGATACATTTTAAATATTACTCAAACTTAAAAAGTTGCTATAATAAAAGTTACTGTGTTACAAAGCATTTTCTGAAGGATATGAAGTTTCAGACTCAAATGCCTGTCATTATTTCGTGAATTCAATCCTCACTGATTTGTCACAAAAATCCTGAAAACCCCAAATTTTATGAGAAATAGGCCAAAAATTTGAAGCAAAAATCTAGACAGTTGAGCAGTATGATGGAAGATTATTGATTTTGGGGTGTCTCAAACACCCCTGTTCTTATGTGATTAGATCCATTCTTTGAGGAAGCTTGTGGTAATTGCCCCTGGCCATTTCCAAAAGAAGGGAGAACCATGGTTGCTTGAGCCAGAAGGGAGTCACCACAATGATACTGGGCGATTCCATCTGAATCTTCAGAACTACATTGGATATTAGTGTAAAGGGTGGAAAGGCATTCAGGAACATTCCTGTCCAAAGAAAAGGCCTTTTTGCATGGAGTCCTGGAACAGAATGTTGCCAGTCGGTTGCTCAGAGAGCAGGCAAACAAGTCTACTTGAGGATCACCCCCCCCCCCCCACAGATGGATCAAATTTTGGAAGACCTCCAAATCTAGTAACCATCTGTTAGGTTCTGCCCTGGTCCTGCTCAACTCATCCGTCACAGTTTTACTCTAACAAAATGTAGGATGCCTGTAGAGTGAGATTGTGCTGTAAAGCTATATCCCAAAGTAAGTCTGCAAAAGGGGTATGACATGGTTCCCCCCTTTCTTGTTGATGTACCATATAACTGTGGTACCATCTGTAACCACTTGAAGTCCTGGGACCCAAAGATGGTTCAGAGAATTGACTGCCTTGATCAGGGCAAGGAATTCCTTGATATTTATGTCCTTGTGTCTGCTCCTGGTGTCGCATACCCCCTGCACTTTTATCTCTCCTGAAACTGCTCCCCAAGCAAAGTCTGGAGCATATGTGGTGACTGGCTGCTTTAAAGCAGATCGGCAGAAGAGGAGACCTTGACTTAAGGATACATGTCTCCATCAAGTGGTTTCTCTTCTGACAAACTCGGGTACTCTACAGAAAAGATAAGGGGTAGTGATGTTGGGACCAATGATATTTCAGATACCACTGTATCTTTCTCATGTGGAGTTTTGCCAGGAGTGTCATGAGAATCATAGATGTCACGAGACCCAAAATACCAAGGTATTCCCTCACAGTGACTGAAGTCTGAGTAGTAAACCTTAGAAATAGATCTAAACAAAGATGTATTTTTTCCTATGGAAAAAAGCTCTTAACTGAGGTGTCTGGTTAGCATCTGAGGAACACAATCCTATGTGAGGGAGTTGAGAAAGACTTTTGAATCATCTCTTGGACTCCCAGCTTGTGCAAGAGCTCTCTCACCCAAGAGAGAGATTCCTGATATTTTGAAAATGACTCTGCAAAGATAGTCAAGTCATCTATGTATGGAAAAATGTTGATACTCTCTAGCCTGCAATGAATGAGCTATAACTGGAGCTAGACACTTCATGAACACACTTGGTGCAGTGGATAGTCCAAAGAGTAAGGCAGAGAACTGATAATGTGATCCAGACACACAAAACCTACACCTGAAGTCTGGATGAATAAAAATGTGATGAGCATCTTTTAAGTCTAGTATTATCAGGAAACTTGAAAGAGGAAGGAGAGGTAACAGGTTATGAAGTGACAACATTTTGAATTTCGACATCATCACAAACAGGTTTAGTAAAGAAAGATAAAGAACTGGTCTCCAAGCGTTTTATAGATAAAACATTCCTCAGCCATTCACAATGTCAGAATAAACTTTAAAATATGAGCCTGACAATACAAAATTCTGAAATTCAAATTTGCAGAAATGTTCATTTTTTTTCCAAACCCATCAATAATTTTCTCATCCGAATTAGAAAAAGTAGGATTGGAATTAAGTGCTTAGCAGAAGAGGAGTCAACCAAGGTTATAGTTGCTGGGCCAGTTTTGGGAATAGCATATATAAATTTAAAAGACAAAGAACTGTATACATCCTGCCTTTTTAGGGACAGCTGGCTGACTAGCAGGAAGACTGCAGGCAGTAAGAGACATCCTGTAAAGCAGACAGGACAAGAAGAATAGGTATAGGTTCTGGAAAAATCCTTCTGTAGCAACTCAGAGTATTTCTGAGGGACTGCAAAGCCTTGTTGTTCTCCCACTAAAAACACTGAAGCATTCTAGCAATAGTGACAAAGAGAAACCCCCACAGGGGGAATCAGAAAGAGAGCTCTCCTCAGAGTCTGAATCAGAAATACGAGGACAAAACCCTATATTCGTCCACACATCTTCCTGTTCAGATTCAGGATCTTGACTCTCTTCAGGGAAGTAACAGTCCATGTTGGCATGAATGACGTGTGATGTACCTCTCTGGACTATATGAAGAGAGACATGATTGTGCGTCCTGATTACGTGTCCCAGGCAGGTATGTCCCTAGCCTTAAGCAGCATTCTGCTGTCACCCAGAATGATGCCTCAATGCAAACAGAAAATGATTGACTAACAGTTGGCTAAGTTTCTGGTGTCATTCCAGGGGAATCCAGTACCTGACACAGCCTGGGAAGATATGATCGGCAGACCATGATGCTTTGCCAGAGATGGCATGCATCTGTCTCACCTGGGCTTCAGGCTTCTGGTAAAGGCTTTTTCCTCCCACATAGTGCCTTTTTTTAGGAAAAGTACTGAGGTCGATAAAACCAACATAAAAATTTCAACAAAATACAAAATAAAGGTCATTCTGCTAAATGCTACGAGTCTAAACATGAAACTGCACTCATTGCAAGCATTCTTAACCCTGGAAAATGTTGACATCACTACAGTCACAAAAACCTGGTTCAAAGCTGCGGAGAGCACCCAAGCCCTACCTGATTACTCATCCCATCATACATTCAGATCCCCAACTGTGGCCAGTAAAGCCAAAGGAGGTGGAGTTTCAATATACATTAAAGACATACACACCTCCAGGCTGGTCAAAACGTATGACGCACAGGAGACACTTCAGGTGCAGTTAACCACTGATGAGACCCCTATTCAAATCATAGCTAGCTACCAGGCACCCAGATCTGACTCAAGATACCCAATCCACCTATTTGGACCTGTTCAAATATATCAAAATTTAACCCTTTACCCTGATCCTGGGAGACTAATTTCCCAAACATAGATTGGAAAAACTACTCATGCCAGAACACAAATGCCCAAATATTCCTCAGTTTTGTCAATGCAAATGCCTTGGAACAGCTAGTCGATACCCCCACAAAAGGTGATAATATCTTGGACTTGGTATTAACCAACATGAGTAACTATTGCATCATCCATATAGTATTATCCTCCCTGGTAAGATTCAACCATAAAGCAGTCACTTTCAAAGTCACCATCTCCCCCAACCTGTCTCTAGCTAGAATCAGACATACAAACTTCTTCAAAGCTGATTACAGCCTCCTGAGGGATGGTATAAACAGCTTCACAGGCCCCACCCCCTCTGCAGGAACTGGCACCACTATCCAAAACTACACCAAAGCACTATACAAGCATTTATATAGATGCATGGGAATCAGGAATACCAGGCAGGACTAAATCATCCTCCACAAGGAAGAGTAAACCTGTCTGGTGGATATTTGCAATAAATAAACTCTATAACAAAAGGAAAACATTGCTGTCCAAGACCAGGCCCTATTGGAAGCAAGGTCTCCTTAGCCAGAACAAGCAAATAAGAATACTAGTGAAATTCTCCAAAGCAAACTGAGTCCAGATTGGCCACATCTACTTAGAGACAATCATAAGGCCTTCTTCACATATGTCTGGCAACCTCAAAGGGAGCTCCCAAATCTGTTCAGAAATGGTGGTCAAGGACACCACATATACAAATCCTGTAGATATAGCCAACCTACTGGTGGACAGATTCAGTGAAAACTTCATCCCTCTGTCCCTACATCAGTAAATAGGGACATACCCAGTACCTGTCCCCTTCCCCTTATACCTAGGGAACAGGTCACCACTACTCTCTCAAAGGCAAAATGTACAGCTTCCATGGGACCCAATAACATCCCAGGCTACATACTACATGATCTCAGATAGGAACTTGCAGCACCATTAGGTGCCCTATTCATCCAAAGCCTGAGTACCAGCTTCATCCCAGCTGAGTGAAGGAAAGCCACTGTCATCCCTTTACACAAAGGTGGAGCACCCACTGATCCAGGAAATTATAGACCCATCAGCCTAACTAGTCTGATGTGCAAGGCCATGGAACAGATTATCATGGATCTCATTAACAAGGACATTGGAAACCTCCAAACACTCAATCCCACACAGTTTGGCTTTGTCATGGGAAGGTCATATCTGCTAAATTTTGTTGAGTTCTTTGAAACAGTCACTAAAGCCATGGAAGAGGGGAAGACTGCAAACCTGCCTACCTTGACCTGGCCAATGCCTTTGATGCTATTCCCCACTTGGGTATAATAAACTCAACTAGGCATCAATCCATATGTTACAGGATGGGTAGCAAACTGGATCACTGATATAACCCATCTAGTCAAAATAGGGGAAGCCCCTCAAGCAGTAGACCCGTAAAAAGCGGTTTACCCCAGGGGTCAGTCTTGGGGCCTCTGTTATTTGGGATATACTTTTCTGAGGTGCAGGTCAAAACCAGTGGGCTATGGCTGACCAAGTTTGCAGATGACTGCAAGCTGGATGCTATCATCAATTCCCCTAGTGATGTAGACATCCTGCAAGAGGGTCTCACTCAGACAAATGACTGGTGCCAGAAACATGGCCTCAAGCTGAATACCAAAAAATGCATCATTATCCCCTTTGGGGGGAGTGACATCCCCACAAATGATCACATTAATAACAATGTCCTAAGCACGCAATCAGTCGTGAGGCATTTGGGCATCTAGGTTGATAGCAACCTGACTTTTGACCATCATGTTGCTTCCATTGTACAGAAAGCCTTCTACATGGCCACCTCATAAGTAGGGGTATCTCATACAAGGACCAGGAGGGCATAACATCCCTGTATTCTTCCCTTATAAAGCCCATTACGGAGTACAATACCCCTTTCGGCATGTACCTTGTAAAGCACATGCAGCAGCTGGAGAGACCACAGAGGTTACTCAAAAGAATTCAGGGCCTCAAATATCTACCATACACAGATAGGCTAAAATCCCTATCCCTCTACTCAGTTTCATACAGACTCCTCAGAGGTGATCTCTGTCTGGCATACAAGGTGATCACAGACCCCACCTTGAGATGACTGCTGCATATCCGCAAGTCAAGCTCCACTCGAGTAACCCACAGTGGTGGCCTCAACCAGGTCTGTGACAAACAGGAATTGTTGGCAGTTCATCTATGGAAGAGACTCCCTTTCCACGTCAAGCAGAGTACCTCTTTACTCCTTTTTAAGCGCAACCTGGATAACTGGATGGGAAACAGAAAATATACCCCTGGGATTCCACCTATGTCCCTGTTGGGCAGGGGCATTGGATGTTGACTTGTCTAAACATGGGCTAAACTCTTGGCTAGGCTTATAAGGGCCTCAGGGCCAATAGCCTAATAACCGCCTATGATCCTATGAAATGAGGCATCCCTCTTTCTTTTACTGTAGACTACTCTACAAGAAAGATCAACAGCCTGAAATCAAATCCTGAGTCAGTCCCAGTAAATTACTCCCATTCAAAGAAATTTGAGGTGTAGATAACATGCATGATTCTCTGTATATTTTTGGCAATAAAAATGGGGCCAACCATGCTATTAATGGCAGCTGCTGCTTCCCTAGGTTGGGCACAGCATTCTAACAGAGAAGCCTATCCTGTTCCTTCTGCTAGGACTGACAACAGTGGTTCTCCTTTCCCCACTGAGGGGACCCCAATAGCCACAGAGGATAAGGTTAACCTCTGACCACAGTTGCTATAGGTACTATACCAGCTGGATCTGGGGTAAAAGACGAGTGTTCCTGAAGTACAACAAATGGACACAGCAGAATCATTCACCTGTGGCTGAGGCAAATTGCTTGCCTGTTGCGGTGGCAAAGGCAGTTTGCTTAACTTTTTCTTTGTGGCTGGAAAAAGGACCAACCTTGGGAGTGACAATCTGTTCCATGGTCAAGCCCAAAATGGTGCCACCATATTGGGGAAAGCAAGCAACAATACCAGTAAAACTAGCAGTCTGCAAAAGTTATTTTCCTTTTTTGACAGAAGAAACTGTAAAAATCACTTTCAACAACACTACGGTAGACCCACTACATTAAACAATTTCTCCACAGGAAATAATTTATCAGCTAGATAACAGTGCTTTTAAACTGACAGAAATGAGTGCTCCATTTAAAAGTATGTTACAGTTTCAAGACAATTCTATAAAACGCAACCACTCCTGGCATTAAAATAACTTTCCTAAAGAGGAAAGTAATAAAACATCAGTTAAACAAAAAAAAAAAAATTTTGCCACAAAGGGAACTTATCTGCCCGGGTAAGGAAAGTATAAGCTGACCGTCAATCCTCATAAACTTCAAATGAGCGTACTCTTTGGCAGCATTAAAGTTCTGAAGGGCTTCATGCCCAAAGTTATTTTTTAGTCAGCTCAGCTTCTTAACATTTTGATCGCATAGAAGGTGCCCTGAAGCTTTGGAAGATGGTAGGCTGTTGTATCTGTGGTAGGTTATAACCCATATAGCTAAGGCTACTGCAGCAGTGATCAATATGAAGAACATGCTAAAAATCATACATGGTGTGATGAGGCAAATTGTATAAAGTGAGAACTACACCTTGGTTACCGTCCAAATTTCTACTTGTAACTGCGTTATTCTCAAATTCCCTTCTAGAGGGCAAGGTTTTAATTTTGGGGCAGCCTCTAAAATATGCTCCTGTGTGAAGTGAGCATTATCTACTAGAAACAAACACTGATTACCATTTCAAGAAAGGCTGCACAAATTAATACAAAATAAATGAAATCCTCAAGTGCTGTATTTACTTATTTCAAACTTCTAACCAAACAACAAGTGGACTTGTCAGTTTGAACCTTTTCAGCCATGTCCCAGGCTATAGTGCTGACAGTTTATGAGTGGAAACTATGTAACAGTCTTAAGAGAACAGCAGTGTAGGCAGATATCTTGAAATCAAACGTAATCAATTACACGATTGTTGAACTTAACACAAGAATATGTATGTGTATGGCTGGCTTCTTAAAACAATGCCAAATAGAAATTAAACAAAACCTCTGCTTCCTGCATCTTTTGCAAACTTATTTGAGTGCAAAAAGTATCCTTTCTTGTTGGCTTTTCCAAGACAAATTGAGGAGTCTTCTAACATCCAGGGTAACATCATGTGCAAGACACAGTGCTGCAGTGGTTAGAGTTGTCGCCTCACAGCAAGAGGTTATCGGGTTCCATTCTCAGCAGGGGGTGCCTTCTGTGTGGAGTCTGCATGTCCTCCGTACATCTGTGTGGGTTTCCACCAGGTTCTTCAGTTTCCTCCCACATTCCAGAGACATGCGTCTGGAGCATTTCTCCTGGTCCTCCAGTGAAAATGAACTCTGTCCCAGTCAGCAATTCCCAGTAAACAAATGATTAATTTATTTACGCAAGCTGTGGGCATCTGATAATGGACAGGGTGTAGGAAAAACTAGCAGTTTTCGCAGCTTGCCTATCACATTCGACACTTTCAAAATGTCTGAAATACTAACAATCTGACAATTCACATTTCCTTCTGCCAACAGAGTTAGAATGTGTCAAGCATGTTTCATAAGGAAGATAAAGGGATAAACAGTGCAAATTATGTATCATAGCAATTTGCAACTGCTGATTGTGATAAAATATTTCATCATGTTCAGCATATTTGCTTTAGCTACAAAACACAAAGCAGTGTATGACTTATTGGCCACAGTGATGCTTATCAGCTAGCTACTGATTGTGAATCTGGAAATCTAGCTATGAACACATTATCCGTCAACACACAAGCACTTAACCTAAAATGTTGTCATTTGCTTTAAGCTCAAAAATACATTCTCAAAACAAACAAAACTGTACCTACAATTTGGAATCCCCTCATTGATGAAAAAAAAGAAATCTTACACCTTTTGACAATCCTACCTACCAACCTATATCAAATGTAAATCTTTATCAGTTTAGTATTCTGTATTCTATGCCCCCTCTTCTCAATCTGTTTTGCTTTTATTTCTCATTCCACTCAGTGTTTTGTATGATGTTAGATTTCCTCATAAAACCAATACCTAATTTAGGAAATTAATCATTTTGTCACTGTTTGCACTTGATTTCTTTTTTTGTGTTACAATTTTCATATTCTATTTTCAAAATTATTTTTACAGAGTAACTTTCCTCATACTAGTAATTTACCTGCATATAATTTTTTGTAAATTGTTGTGTTAAGTAATTACCTCTTATTCTCATGTCTGCCTTGCATTGTTTATGGATTCGGTTTCAGTTAACCAGTTTCAATATTGTATTTATTTTTCTCTATTGAATTTGATATGAAAAATTTGTCGCTGGGCTTCATGTCTAATATGTACCCTTGGACTGCTGCACATACCTAGTTAATGTTAATAAAATCTCAGAGTTGCTGCAAGAAGCTGACCTCCTTTGTTCTCCCAGATAATACTAGTACAAGGAGTCTCGATCAGAGCTGAGCTAGCTAGTTGAAGTACAAATACCACACAGAAGTGTGGTAGATATATGGGACCTTCAGTACAGACCCCAACTTTCACAAGGAGAAGATTGCCTACCTGTAAAGGAAATGTTCAGTGTGCTTAAGAAAGGAATAGTGCAATAATAATCATGTCTGTTGACAGATAAGACTATAGATTTTGTTGGAGACAAGTTAAAGAGTGACCATCTTTTACTGGTGGATTAGGCAAGAAGGGGAAGACTATATTCTCATTGTGGTTGAAGATTCCCTTTTCCAATAACACACAGTGACCATCACAGAGAAAATCAGACACTTTGCTGCATGCAAAAGGAGTTTGATTTTGGCTTCATAGAGACAGTTGGGTCTGAGAAAAAGCATAGGTACTTGAAGATGAGAATGAGCTGGAGGGAGTGATTCTTACAGGAAAGATGATAGGAAGCTGATAGAAGGAATTATGCAGAGGTTCAAAACAAGCATGCCTCTTGTTTTATTCCAATTTCCTACAAGCTGATTATTTCAAGACAGGAGAGGAGTTTTAAACGATCCCAAAGGAGTTCAGACTTGAGGCTGACAAAGAAATAAAGTATCTACAGAGGGAGAAGGCTCGGTCACCATCATACACAAGGATTGGGAGTTTATGAAAAGGGAAGAAAGAAGGGCCAAGGATCGAAGAACACAGAGAAGGGGGCAAGGGAGGAGATGTTTGAACTGATCTTCACCCATCAAATGTTACTTGAAATTCGTTTGTGGATAAAGTGGAGCTGGGAGAGAGAAAGTATGACTGATGGAATCAATGATGAAGCAGAGCAACAGTGAGGAGTTTGTCCACTGAAGTAACAAGTGTCTGTTAAGGACAAGATAGCAGTTCGTGTACTTATACCAGCAGTGAGGCCGTGCTGTATGCTAGAGAGAGAATATGATAGGTGCTTAAAAATTCAGACGCTTAAAGATGTACAACTATCTCAAGTAGCCTTGTTAGAGCTGGGAGAAGCATGACCGAACAGCAGACAGTAGTCTGGGAAACTATTTTTGGGAGAGGGGAAAATGATTGCTCACATCCATTGCCTGGGAAAGCAGCCATGGCAAAGTAATAATTTGAAGAGACAGCAGAGAGTTTGAGAAATATAAATGTTACAGAGTCCAAAGGATCACAGTGAGGGCCATCAGATACTGGTGGTCAATGCTTGGGTAACTCACAAAGAAGATTAACAACTTGCATTTGGGAGACTTGTTTAGGCAGAAAGGTGGGATGCATGGGTCAGGATCAGGGAAAGAGACAAATAAGGCTTTAGTAGGATACTTTGGGGGAGGGGCCGAAAATGTGAATTCTTGAGGGAAGGGATTGTGTGACTGGGCATGTTTTAATTGCCCAGTATAGTTTTTAAAAGGAGTTAGGATTTTCTAGGTGGGTAGATTTAGCTCTGCAATCCAGGGCAATTTGGCTATAGATTTCCTTTTTTACAGTTTTATATAGTGCTCAAGTTTTTTTCCAATATATCAAGGATTTCTCCATAGCTTTAAATAAATGGAAAATATTGGAGACTGAACAGTTTGAGGTTACTTTTGATTATCAAGACCACCTTGGAAAGTATTTCTGTAGAATTATTAGTGTAAATTAGGAACTCAAAGGCAGCTATAGAGGAGAAATGAAAATGGGGAGCAGTTAAGAGAAGGCAGGTCATTACTGAGTGAGTAATCTTCAGAATAGGTTCTGCTGATAATAATGTAAGAGATTGTAAGGCTTTAGTCCTTTTTGACAACAGGAAAAGAATAAAGGCAATAAACACTAAGGTTAAGGGGCCACAGGATTTTCAATCTATGAATTTTGTTAAGAGGAGTGTGATGAAAGCATAATCTAAAAGGGAATGATTATAAGAGGTGAAATTGTTCTCAGTCTCTCTTAAGTGACCTTTGTGAAGCTAGGGTCAACTAATCAGTCCTTCACATCCAAGATGAAGGGATCTACCAACAAAAAATAATCAACTTCAACAATTGGCTTAGTTTCTGGTTTCATTCCTAGGGGATCCAGTATCTGTCTGCCTGGGATGATATGGTTGTAAATCACTGCTGACAAGTTTACTGAAGATCAAGACACACGAACACAGTTGAGTAAAAGCAAAACACCTTTATCAAACGCAAAGCTTTCGGGATAACTCCCTTTTTCAATGATTAACACAAGGTGCAATTAGACTCAGTTTTAAATACACCCAGCACACATCACATGACCTGCAGCCAAAGTCATATGACCAGTTACATCAACATTTAATACATCTTTACTAACATTTTCACTAAGTAAAATGATAAATACAGACTTCTACCATACATATATTTATAATAATTAAAATGTACAATATCTTAATACTCAACATCCACTCACTCAACATCCAAACTTTGCTTTTAATGTTTAAAAATATATAAAAAATATATATAAACAACTATGAGTGTATGTATCCATATATATCACCATAGAAAATTTCTACAACAGCATTAAATATTTGAAAATCTCATTACAAAAACCAGATTGTCAAGAACTAATCATTTCAAACTATTATGCTGCAACCTTACCAAAACTGGTTTTAGTGAAACAGCTGCATTTAAACCAGGTTCAGTGTCTGCTGACAATCGTACTATCCACACATATTCCTTCACTTCTAGTTGATTACACATATCACCCCCTCTTAGTGTTTTAGTCCACATATCTATAACCCTAAACTTGAATGTATGTGTATTACCACATTCTTTTATATGCTTATATAAAGCATTTGTTTCACATTGTCTTCTTATATTAGACTTGTGTTCAACTATACGATCCCTCAGCCTTCTTGTCGTCATCCCAACATAGAAAGACAAACATGCTACACAAGTTGCTATATAGACAACATAACAAGAAGCACATGTTGCTAACCCATTGAAGTTGTAACATTTGCCAGTGACAGGGTGTTTGAATATGCTATTATGCAATAAGTTATCTTTTTGGGCTGGCACTATATCAGTGCAACAGCTACAGTTATAGCAACATATAGTGCCTCTAGTCCTTCCTTCGAGTTGATTAGTATAGGCACACGAAAAATCTTTGTAGCATAATAGGGATTTCAATGATCTCTTATTCCTATAGGCAAATGAGGGTACACTCCCCACCACTGCTTTAACATCATCTTGTGCTAAAAGTATTTTCCAATATTTATTTATAACACGTCTAACTATATGCGTTTTCATATTATATGATGTAATAAATCTTAATTTAACATCATCCCTCTTATTTTCTAAATCATTGGAAATGCTACTACAATCGGGTGATAGTATGGGTTTGTAGGTTGTCAACCTATTAGCCTCAACTATTTCTCTCATACTATCTACTAGCTTATGTGAATATCCACTAGCTATGAACTCTCCACATGTTTCATCCATTTGTTTCAAATAGGCATCCTCTGTATTATTAAGTCTGCTGACCCTTATGAGTTGGGCCTTCACTATGCCCTTAAATACATGAGGAGCATGCATACTTGATGCTTCCAAATAACGCCCAGATGAAACTTCCTTTATATACAGTGGTGATAAATTTATTATCATTTACTTTCAGATTTATATCCAAAAAATTAACATTATTTTGTGAATATTCCATCTTGAATTTCAAAAAACGGGTTGTGTTGTTTATATGGCTATTAAAATCTAATAAGTCAACATAAGTACCTTTCCAAATGAGGAAGCAATCATCTACAAACCTTTGATAAAATTGGATACCATTATTTATAAACCCACTATCATTATATAGATGTGTCCTTTTCCATTGATATAGGACTATGTTGGCATATGTGTTGGCTACGGGAGTACCCACAGCCACACCTGTTAATTGCACATAATGTTGCTCATTGAATATAAATATATTGTTTCGCAATACTACATCTAGCAAAATACAAATGTTATCAGAATGTCTACACGTAAAACCTGAATACTGCGTAAGGAAGTCACGTACTGATTCTATCCCAATTCAATAGGGATTACCGTAAACAATGAGGCTATGTCTAGCACAGCCATATACATATCTCCATTTTCCCAAAGTGCATCCTTCATATCAATTTGCCATTTGTTTAATTTTGTTAAAAAATCTGCTGTGTCCTTAATAACTGTAGTACAAACAGATAACAAAGGTTGCAATTGTTTTTGCAGATACAAAGAAATAGGCTCCATGACCCACCCATTTCCTGAAACAATAGGTCTCATAGGTGGATTTTCCTTATTCTTATGCACCTTAGGTATCCCATATAGTTGTGGCATTATAGGGCTAGTCACAGTAAAGAAATGGAATAAATCCAATGTAATATCACCTGCTAATTGAATATCATATATACACATATTTACATAAGATACATACTTCTTTACTTCTAAGCTAGATATTAATCTAAAGGCTACCTCATCTCTTTTTTTTTTCAATAAAGGCTACCTCATCTCTGAGTAAACATAGAACTGATTCTACATATTTAGTTCAATCCATAATTACCACAGAGCCCCCTTTGTGTGCTTGTTTTATAATTATACTAGATTCTCGTTTTAACTCCTTAAGGGCTAAATGTTCTGTGTACGTAAGGTTAAAAACACTATCACCCCTTATTTTCACGTCATATACATTTCTAAGCTCCAACTCACACAAGTCATGAAAGGCTGTTAAAATTGGTATGCTATTTGGAATAAATGTACTACATCTCTTACAGCCCCTTTCATTTACTACTTCATTACCAAAAATAAGTTTTAAAGATAAATTCCTCACAAACATTTTTAGATCTGTTAAAACATTTACAATGTCCTCTGAACTTGTAGGAATAAATCCCATACCTTTGCATAGCACCGAATAATGTCCAGTTCCAATGTTGTAAGATGACAAATTCAAGATACCTGCCTTCACTTTCTGGCTATCTTCATTTGTTCTGGGGAAGTAGAAAGTTTACGTTTACTGTCCATTGTCCCTACTCCTTTCACAGTTAATCTGCCCCTCGAGACAGATCTAGATGCTGTCCGTTGCTCAATAACCCTTTCCGGTTGTTGCAATTGAAATGGTTTGTTGAAAAAATTATACACAGGCTGAGCTGTTCTTTTAGCAGTTACCGGCAACTCATCCATTGCATTTGTAGTTAGCGAGGATCCAAGAGGTAAACGCACGCCATCTACATCACTACTAGCCTCCTGTGGCGCTTCTGCTAGTGTCGTCGTCTTCACGCTACCTGCGCGGTACTGTGACGATATTAGGAGCGTGTTGCTATTCTCCGTTGGTACGCTTACAGTTTCAAATCCATCCAGCGTATCTAAACGCAAAGCAGCCCTATTTGTAGGTTCCGATGTATTTTTATTATACGATTTAGAATTTGGTCTTTTAGTATCTCCAGCCTCATCTACCCTAGGCCAAGAGAATATATTGCCTGTCTGGAAATCGCCAATGTCTCTGAGAAGCTTGCGCTTCTTAGTTATTTCCAATCTGCTATCTAGTGCTGACAGTCTATCCATCATAGCTTGATGGATGGATAAGCCTTCCTTCCAGCAGGACATATTGAATAATTCAAACTCCATTTCTATAATTTCTTTTTTTAGACCATTTTCTATATCCAGAAAAAAATCATTCATTAATGCCACATAGTCATGGCTTAGTTTAAGGTTCAGACGTTGCCACTTTTTCAGCAGGTCTGGGTAGGTATTACCGTAGGAGGGCATCTTCAAAATTCTTAAGCCACGAGGAACTATTCCTTTCTCCAAATATGCTGCAAAGCTGTAACGTTGCCATTGCATACGCTTGTATGCCCCCATTTTCCTTTCAAGGCTATACAGCAAATGTTCATACTCCTGAAAATTCACCACAGGTGTACTAGGCTCTTTTTCATTTATGATTACTGTCTCAGTAGAAACATGCAGTAGGGAGTTCACTTCCCTTTCAAACCACCCCTTCAAGTGATTTGAAGTATCCATTAGGCTGCAAGAACGGGCTTAGTGTGACCCAACTATTCAGCACAGGTTCACAAACGTAAATCACTGCTGACAAGTTTACTGAAGATCAAGACACACGAACACAGTTGAGTAAAAGCAAAACACCTTTATCAAACGCAAAGCTTTCGGGATAACTCCCTTTTTCAATGATTAACACAAGGTGCAATTAGGCTCAGTTTTAAATGCACTCAGCACACATCACATGACCTGCAGCCAAAGTCATATGACCAGGTGTTTTGCTTTTACTCAACTGTGTTCGTGTGTGGGATGATATGGTTGACAGGACTCAATGTTTTGCCAGAGATGGCCTCCACCTATCATTACTGGGATTCTAGATACTGGCCAAGGCCTTCACCTTCCCCATTGTGCCTTTTTTAGGCAATGTCCTAAAGACAAATCTTCCAATATAAATGATCTTTCAAAAAGCAAATTGAAGTTCATGCTGCTTAACACAAGGCGCCTTAACCTGAAAATACGCTCACTGGAGGCTCTCCTTGCACTGGAAGATGTTGATGTCTGTGCGGTCACAGAAACTTGGTTCAGGGCTGCAGATGGCCTTACCAGATTATACCTCTTTTTACACATTCTGACCCCAAAATGAGGTGAGGAAGACTAAGGTGGTAAAGTCTCTATCTTCATTAAGGACAGGCACACCTCCAGACTGGTTTGCCAGCATGACACACTGGAACTACTCCAGGTGCAACTGATGGTTGGCAAGACACCCATCCAAGTTATAGCCAGCTATAGACCCTCTCCATGACTCCAGACACCCACTCCTCCTACCTGGACCTACTTGACTCCATCAAGGCATCTCAACACCGTGACCCTCAGTGACTTCAACTACCCCACCATAGACTGGGTGAACTGTTCCTGCATTAAGACACTAACGCAGTGATTCCTTGACTTCCATCAGTTCTAATGCACTAGATCAACTCATCTCATCCCCCACAATGGGAGATAACATTCTCGACTTAGATCTCACCAACATGGGGGGCTGCTGCACTACTCCCATGGTATGTTCTTCCCTGGTAAGATCAGATCATTGGTCTGTCTCATTCGAAGTTTCTATCCCATCCAACCCCACCCAGCCATTATCAAGCTAAAAAACTTCTCAAAAGCTAACTACAACCTCCTAAGGTAGGGTATCAGCAGCTTCACACCACCGCCCCCCCCCCCAGAGGATGCAGATAACTATGCTGAACTGTACACTAATCCATTATACAAGCACCCGTACAACTGCATGAACTCGGCCATACCAAACATAAACTAAATCCTGCTCCTCAAGGAAAAACAAACCTGTTTAGTGGACATACTCTATCAATAAGCTTTACAACAAAAGGAAGAAACTGTTGTCCAAGGGCAAAAAAAGAGCAGATTCCAAATTCATAAAACTTCATTAGCCTCAACAAGCAAATTAGATCACTAGCAAAAACCTCCAAAGCCAATTATGAAAGAAAACTAGTCTCTAAAAAAAAAGGGAAACCACAAAGCCTTCTTCACTTATGTCAGAAACCTCCATGGCAAGGCCCAAATCTGTTCTGAATTAGTACTCAACAGCATCACTTACATTGATCCTGTTGACTTAGCCAACCTGCTAGCAGATAGCTTCAGATCAAACTTCAACCCCCCTTCCCCCCAAAGGCCCTTTTGACATCCCTGATACTTGTCCTGCACATATCTCCATAGATCAAGTCTTAAAGACCCTATTCAAAAGACCCTATCCAAGGCAAAGAACACACCTTCCATGGGACCTGATCATATTCCAGGCTGTATTCTGCACCATCTACAGCAAGAACTGCCTTTGCCATTGACCATTCAACCACAGCTTAAGTAGAGGCTTCATTCCAGCAGAGTGGAGAGCTGCCATTGTCATCTCCATGCACAAAGGTAGTGCCACTACTGACCCTGGAAACTATCACCCATTAGTTTGACAAGTCTGATCTGTAAAGCCATGTAGTGTATTATGGATATCAGATAAAAACATAGGTAATCTCCAAGCACTTGACCCCACCCAGTTCAGATTCGTGAAGGACAGATCTTGCCTGTTGAACCTGGTTGACTTTTTTGAGACTGTCACCAAGGCCCTGAATGAGGGAAAGTCAGTACATACAGCTTACCTTGACTTGCCCAAGGCCTTTGATGCAATCCCCTACTCAGACATCGAGAAGCTAACACAACTTGGTGTAAATCCCTCTCTCATCGGGTGAGTGGCCAACTGGCTCACCAACAGGACCCTCAAGGTCAAAATAGGTGCCTCCACCTCCGATATCAGACCTGTCACTAGCGGTGCTCCCCAGGGATCTGTCCTAGAATCCTTACTGTTTGGCATTTACTTTTCAGAGGTCTAGGCAAAGACAAAAGGCCTGTGGCTGACCAAGTAAGCAGATGACTAAGTTAGGTGCTGTCATTGACTCCCCAAATGATGGTAACATACTGCAAGAGGGTCTCACAGCAACTAATGACTGGTGCAAAAGTCATGGCCTCAAGCTAAATGCAAAAAAATGTATCATACCATTCAGCAAAAACACAGCCCTTACTGATTACCACATCAATGGCAGCCCTCTAAGCACATAACCTGTGGTGAGAGACCTGGGTACTCAGGTTGATAATCTCTTGTTCGACCATCTTACAGAGGCAGTGGTCAGAAAAGCCTTTTACTTGGTTCATCTCATAAGTAAAGAGATTGCATCCAGAAAAAAGGAGATTACCTCGCTATACTCCTCCATCATTAGACCAATAATTGTGTATAACGCCACTTTTGGTATGTACTTATCCAAACACCTTCACCAACTGGATATCTCAAAGAAAATCCATTGCCTCCAAAACCTGTCCTATGTGGAGAAGCTCAAGTCACTATCACTCGACTCGGTATCATACAGATTACTCAGAGGTTTTCTGTATCTCATCTACAAGGCAATCTCAGACCCTGCCCTACTAGATATGCTCCATATCTTTAAGTCTAACTTATTGCTCATTACCCAAGCAAAAGGCCTGAATCTAATACAAGACCAACAAGACTTGCTGGAGAGACAGGTTCATCTCCCAGAGGTGCCCCCATCTCTAGAATAGACTTCCCATAGACACCAGAGTACCTCACTGACCCCCCCAAGTGCAACCTTGATGAGTGGATGGGAAAACACAAGTTTGTCCCAGGGGTTCCACCTGTATCCCTCATAGATAGGGGTGACAGGTGTTGAATGAAGTTTCTTTTTGGGGATAAACTCTTGGCTAGGCTTGTAAGGGCCCCAGGGACATTAGCCTAGTAACCTCCTATGATCTCCCCACAATTGTAGCACTAGTCTCATTCTTCAAATGAGGAAATAGATCTTGGAAAAGGATTAATAAGTGATAAAAGCAGAGAGGTAATAAACTATAGTAATTGGTAGAACTGTTAAAGGGGAGGTCAGCAATGAGTCATTTGTTATTGAACTTATCACAAAGGGATAAAGTGCCTTAACTAGAACAGCTTGCACCTGTAGTCCACAGGGTAGGGCAATCAATGTAGAAATGTCAGAAATAATGTCATATACATCAGCACTGTAAAAACAATCATGTCAATCTTTGTTGGTCAAATGTACAAAATCTGACATCAGCCTTTGCAGATTATAAAATCTTAAATGATACATGTACAGTGAAAGAACTCATAAGTATATGCACACACTACTAAAAAATGTGTGAAGAATTATGTAAAACAAGTTTAATGCAATACTAAATGAAGTTCAGCAAAATGAGTAGACAACAAAAACAAGAATGCAGTTGTGTGAGCTGAAAGATACAAAGTTCAGTAAGAAAATTTATCAGTGTGTGTGTGTGTGTGTGTGTGTATATATATATATATATATATATATATATATATATATATATATATATATATAGATAGATACACACACACAAAGCCAACCGCATCTAAAACATAATTACTTTAATATACTTTAAATCTGTGAAAACAAATTCTTGATTAAGCACTTTCATCCACGTTCAATATATGGACTTCATCAGAACATTTTTCAAAACTACTGCCCCTTTCTTAATACTTCATTTCTTCCATCACTTCTCAAAATCAATTCAATTGCCCAACTGGTTCTTGTTATAGTGGGTGAACCAATTGGAATAAACTTCCTTTGAATTCCATTATTGGTCCTGTGGCACTTAAGGATTTCTTGCCAGAGTCCAATTGGTTCTCTTTGATGACAGGTAAACTGAAGTGAGCTTCATATAGTACCCAATTTGCAATGGTAACTTTTGCTCAAACCAGTGTATACAGTCTACAAATAGTTGTCGCAATGACAAAAGTGCAACACCACATTATTTGTTTATGGTTGCTACTTCAAAATTTCCTTTAAGAAACTTAATTAGTTCACCCTGATGGTTAGTGTGATGAAGGGAGATACTACCATCACAGCTATCTGGAATTTTGTAAATAATTATATGTCATTTGTGAATATCAGCATGATTTACATAAGCTGTTTGTGTTACAACTGTATTAGACTGTATGTCACGTGTATATCAAACTGGTTCGTACCGATGTGTGTTGAAAAGGTATTTTATAAAGTGTTTGTGTTTGAAATCAGCCAGAGTGTACCCTGCTGGAAGAGAACAGAAATGTACATGCACTATTGTAACTGTCTAAATGTATATATTTTAACAGTGGAAACTGGAATACAGGATAACATCAGTCCAGCAAATTTTATGAAAATAGCTGAAATTAAATTAGTTTATAGGCTATGCCATTAAAGATGGCATTTTTCACTTTTCAGTGGAGCTAGAGAGAGTCTCTGTTGAGAGGCGTGCTGTATTGTCTTCAGATAAACTAATGACAACCTCTGAAAGAATGAAGGAATACAGTTGTTTTATGGCTTCCAACATCTGCCAAAGGTCTGAGGTCTATGAATTTTTACAGGTACATGTTAAATACTGGCAGCTTCCAGCAGTGGGGGTTTCACCTGGGAACTAGTCAGATGACAAGAATTGTCATTCTGCAAGTTATCCCAGCAGTTATATTTGAGATATTAGAGAAGTCTCTTAGTGAGACGGAGCACTCAGTCTTGAACTCGACAACTAGAAGATCCATTCACCACAGCTGCCTTGCTCTTAGTAAGTTGAGTTATAGAAATTCTCAGATACAGTCAGAAATATAGTAAAGCTTATGTTTTTCTTTATTTGAGACTATCCTGCAATGTTGTTTTAAATATTTCCTGTGGATTTGAAACCAAATGTCACTGTGAATATATATTTAGTATTGTCTTGTTCTTTTATTTATTCTTAAATATATTTAAGCCATTCATTGTGGCTCATCTGTGCAGAGATATTTCAGTTTTGAGAGTACTTGCATATTTATTTGGTGACATTGTGTGGGGCACTCCTAATAGCCTTGCTGTTAGACAAACTACCATTTGTGTTAATATTAATATTACACAGAAAGATTGGCCACCCTTTGTTATTGGCCTTAAATAGCTGATAAGGAGTTGACTGGTGGCAGTGGTAATTATCTTTTAGTCTAGGCAGAAGGGGACATAGCTAGAAAACCTATGCCAGCCTTTCCCAGGTATGCATTTGTGTGTATAAATCAAACCTCAGAGACTGTGTGTTTCAGCTACTTGGGCAGGGACACGAAGCACTGGTTGGACAGAGGGGGTGCTAGGGAGTCTTGGCTTGGTCACTCAACTGAGATCTCAATTCTATAACTGTGGCAGTGGGGAGTCTTCCTGGAGATCTGGAGGAAGAGTGGGAAACCAGCCCCGGACTGACTGTGGTCTCTGTATGCTCTGAAGGGGAAACTGCACTTGATACAGACAGCTGCATCTGGAAATATTGTGCATGAGTAGTCATCCTCCCAGTAAACATACCCCACTGTTGCCAGTGATGAGGAGTGAGGCTCATTGATTACTGGTGAGCAGAGGCAGGATTACCACATCAGAGTTAGTGCACAGGTTAGAATAACTTCGGTACATAACTTTTTTTGCATTGTCACCAATAGTTTCCTATCCTTCTGTAAACAAGCCACAATGAAAAACACCAAAACGTTCTGTAATGATAAAACAATGGAGTTTGATATGGGTATATTCATTTACTATGTTGCAAAAGGCTACTATCTGAAACTTTGTCCACGTGTAATTTTGTGGTGTTACATCACTTAGTGGGTATGTTTCATAAACCCTTAATTTTCTTAGGTGGTGAACAAACCAGTCATTAGCTTCATGCAGTATCTCAACAACTCAATTTTGCAATGTTTTTATCAATTTTAAAGATTACTTTAACTTGTGTAGTGAATTTAACATCGTTATCTTTAGGGCTGATTGGTCAGGTAATGTACATTCAACTGGTTCATATAAAAGTTGGTGAACTTGGAGTGAGCTTCATGCAGTTTTAATCCTACGATACCTCCAGTTTTACTCTCCATTGAATTAACTGGATACCATAACAAACCACAACGAATTGTGCAAATCCATTGTTATCAACTTTAAAACACAGGGAATGGACACATTTGGTGAGACTTTCAGGGTCCTGGGCATTGAAATGCAACTGGCATTTATGTTCTTTGGACTCTAACATGGTGTCCACAGGTCCACCTCTAGAGCTTAGATCAAATTGGACAAGTACTGTTAAACTTATGAAAGCCCATACACTATAAGGTGTGCTTATATAAGGTGTTGGGTCTTCTGCCAATATCGTATACATTTTCAAAAATGCACCTACTAAACACTCAGTCTTTCCAATATAAAATCCATCACAGTAGACAGCAATATAAACTACTCTTTTGGAGTAACAACTGTAAAGGTCATGTAACTGTTTTAAATAACCTTATTACAACAAATTTCCCTCCAAAATGACTTACATTGGAATATATATTTTATATATATATATATATATATATATATATATATATATATATATATATATATATATATATGTGTGTGTGTGTGTGTGTGTGTCTCCGGTGGGTTTCTCCCATGTCCAAAAAACATGCCAAGTGTTTCCATCTCAAACTCACCAAGAAATGGAGCTGTGAGCAGCAGCACAGACTCTACATGGTGCCCTATAGAGGGAAGAGTTGTACAGACCAACCACTTTGGGCATCTACTGTGGTGTGCAGTACACTCAAGATAACATGGATCACAGACTGCATATGCCATGTCAGGGCTATCCATTCAACAGTGTAAAATATGGCTCTAGGTGATTCGGTCATGTTGTCCAATTTCGCCAAAAAACGGGCATGGATAGTTACCGGTGATAAGTGGGTTGAGGACCTGGCCTACTCTTACCCATGCTAGGGACGATTGCTAATGATGGGAGGGGTATATGTGCCCCTGTTGGCCAGTGTGTGCCCGCCATAAAGCCCAGCAGCCCTGGGCCAATAAGCTACTGGCTGGCCAGTGTCTAGTTGCCCAGCCTGGGTTACTTGCGATAGCTCTGTTGAGCAAAAGCTGGACATAAAACCAACCAACCTGCCAAACATGAGCTGAGAATTTCTACGCTTAATGTAGGTTCAATGAGAGGACACAGCTTGGAAGTGGATGACATGGTACAGAGGAGGCTGGACATCCTATGTATCCAAGAAATGAGATGGAAGGGCAGTGCAGCAAACCACTTGGCTTGGGAGCCAGATTCTACTATTCAGGTGGGGGAAAGGCTAGAAATGGTGGAGGAATTGTGGTGAGAGAGGCTTCAGAAGGCAGTGAGGGGATATCATCAGAATTAATGCCAGACTCATGGCAATCAGACTCCAGTGTAATGATAGGGCGGTATTCATAATCTCAGCCTGTGCTCCACAGCAGGGTTATAATAGTGAGGAAAAGAGAACATTCAGACAGTTGCAGGACCTACTAGATAAAGCAGGACAACATGAATTGGTGTTGATAATGGGTGACTTGAATGCACATATCGCGATATACAGAACAGGATATGAGGACTGCCTGGGTCCACATGGGTGGGATAACAGGAATAAAGAAGGAGGAGCCATTCTAGACTTCACTCTAGCAAATGGCTTGATAGCAGCCAACACATGGCTCAGAAAGAGAGAGAGTCACAAGATCACATACAAGAGTAGTCAACATGCAACTCAGGTAGACTTCCTCCTAATAAGGAAAAAGGACTGGGGTAGAATCCATGATTGCAAAGTAATCTCCAGTGAAACAGTCGACCCACAGCATAAACCATTAGTTGCCACAATCATCTGCAAGCAGTGGTAGGAGAAGGCTCTAAGGTCAACAGAGACCAGGCTGAAGACCTGGAAGTTGACTGGAGAGAAAGCACAGCAGTTCAAGAAATTACTCAGGGCTCTAGCACCCCAAGAAGAGGAGAAAATAGGTGGAGTTGAAGAGGAATGGCAGCGCCTAAAACAGCATGTGTTGGGACTACAGAAAAGATACATGGCCCAGCCAAGTATGGAAATAAGGTACATAAGGAAAGCTAGTGGTGGAATGCAGAAGTCCCAGAAGTCATCAAAAGAAAGAAGGCGTGCAGGAAGAAATGTGAGATAGAAAAGACTGACCAGGCTAGGAAGGACTACTGGTTGGCTAAGAAAGAAGATGCAATAGAAACAATAGGGCATTGGAGGCACTCTACCAACTTCTGGAAAGTGACTCAGTAAGGGGCACAAAGAAACTATATCAGGTTGCAAGGCAAAGACAGAAAGATGAAGATAGTCAGACACCTTTTATAAGGGATTCCAGCAACAACTTGCTTATCAGTCCACAGGACATCAAAGGCGGATGGAAGGAGTATTTCCAGTAACTTCTGAATGAAGAAAACCCCACAGAAGCTGTACTGCCCCAGAAACATCCTACAATTAGAGAAAATGATCCCACCTTAGAAAAGCAAGAACATCACTGAGGAAGATGAAGTCAGGGAAAGCAGCAGGCTCAGATGAGGTGACAGCAGATATGATAAAGATGCTGTGTGTGATTGTGGAGAAATGGCTCCTGAGGGTACTAATAGCAGTGTGGAGAGAAAGGCATATCCGGGATGACTGGAGAATAAGCATACTTGTGCCAGTGCACAAGAGCAAAGGGGACATCCACAACTGTGGGCAGTACAGAGGGATCAAACTCCTACCACACTGCATGAAAGTTCTGGAGAGAATGACTGACAAA